>NC_057796.1:393235480-393237823 GCF_018294505.1 Triticum aestivum
CTGAGATTTGATGATCTAATTAAAATATTACAATATAGAACTAGCTACTTTATTTTAGTAAGAAAAGTAATAGAACAAGTTTATTTTTATTAAATGCTTAGTTGAATTAGTTGAATTAATAGAACTAGTTGAACTAATAGAAGTAGTTGAAGTAGTTGAATTAATAGAACTAGTAAGTGTTTAATGTTTCACCTATATGAACATAGGAAATGTCGTCTGACGACGAAAAAGATTTCATTAAGTGCGAATACTGTGAAGACCAGCGCGGCCTGTGCGACAGAAATTTCCTTGTTGATGATAGGCGCTTCAGCATCAAGCTGGGTGAGACCTTCGAAGTGGATACAGTAAGTCACAATGACAAGTCTTTTTTCGTAATTAAGCATCACTTATATATGCTTCATTTGCTTCAACTTATAATTTTAAATTTTCACTATTCTACTAGCGCATCCCCTGCCATGCAAGAATTTTTGTCTTGGATAAGATAGGTTTCCGTGTTATGGAAACTATGGAGGTAAAGAGAGTTCACCTGAAGACCGAGCATTAACTTGGCAAGCACTATGCAAATTATACAATGCAGACACGTACACCTATTTTGAATGCAAAACTTGGCAAACACTATGCAAAGCTTATGCATTTGAGCCTGATATGGTTATCACCTTTGATATTCGTCCGGAAGATGATATTGAAGGTAATAGAGACATCTGGGTCGATGTGTAGACGCCTCCAGTTCTACCATTATGTGAGTTTCTCAACCATATTTATGTCTTTGATATTTTTTATTCAAAAATAGTTGACAACTAATTTCTATTGACAGCTTATTTCCATTCAAGCAAACTCGTCCGGCACTTGGTAGACAGGACCTACTACTGTCCCGGAGCTGAACTAAACTGCGAGGAGATAAGTCATTATGTTTCATGGCTTGAGGATCTTCATACTATTAAGACAAATTTTCTTCCTGCACTTAGAAATGTTAGTACTCAAAACGTGCGACCAATAGTGATCGTATTGAACTACGGTCACATCTATTTACGAAAGATGGTAAGATTTTTACTATTTGTCCTCAGTGCATCTTTTGCATACATTATTTTTTTTGCTAAACTTTCAATGATAAGTATATTAATTACTATATGATGTTCTTCAACAGGGACTCCCGATGACAGTTGTGCCTCAGTGGATCGAGACTAAAGGTCACATGTCAATGGTTAGCTTACGACCAAGATATCCTACATTGCACATGAGTGCATTCAGGATTTCTAAAAGCGATGAATGCTTAATAGTGAAAGATTGGAGCAAAATTGTTAACGATCCCAACAGAGAAGTACTAGGGGGCAGCAATGATAAGCGCAGCCCACGATTAGGAGACAGGTTCATCTGCATGCTCCAGTATGATGAATCAGGAGAGCTATACATGTTCTATGCTATTTTACCTGAGAGAGAGCAGCAGGAGTGATTTAGCTACTTCATGCTCTTAGTACTTTTGTCCTCTCATGTCCGTGTTCTTCGTCCTGAACTTAATCTTAAAGGGTGATTTGCTTTTGTGGTGTTATGAACGCTTATAATATGATGACCATGTTGAACTCGATGATATCTTTGCTTCTGGTACAAGTGAATGTTTTTTCTTTAAGGTAGTGTTGGTGCTGATTAGATAGAGGTAATGACTATGATGATTAAATAGTGGTAAGGACGACTATGATGATTTTTAGCTAGCTAATTTACTGTTGTTGATGATATGATGCAAGATTTTTTATATTAATATGATGATGATGCTGATGAGTTATTATATCATTTATAAAAGAAACCGCAGATTAGTTTCAGCTACTAGGAAAAGGGCTATAGATGGAATGGCCACTAATGGCGCACCAGACATGTGGTGCGCCATTGCTATATAGCAATGGCGCACCATGTGCTGGTGCGCCATTAGTGTGAAAGACACTAATGGCGCACCAGACAAACGGTGCGCCATTAGTAACAATTTTTTATTTATTTTGCCAGACATACTAATGGCGCACCAGGACATAGTGCGCCATTACTAGTTGTAACTAGTAATGGCGCACCAGCAACATAGTGCGCCACTAAAATATATTTTTTATTTTTTACTTTTTTGCAAAACTACTAATGGCGCACCTGGTGCAGTGCGCCATTACTAGTTTAAGCTAGTAATGGCGCACTGCTCCCCGTGCGCCATTACTAGTTTAAGCTAGTAATGGCGCACTGCTCCCAGTGCGACACTTGAGATCTCGATCCCCCTCCATCTCGATCGCTATCCCACCTCGCCAGATCCGGTCCCCCTCGCCGCCGAGCACCCCCTGCACCCTCTACCCCGCTCCACCGGGCGCCGCCGCC
>NC_057796.1:393238597-393240699 GCF_018294505.1 Triticum aestivum
CCCCAACCCCGACCCCGACCCCTCCGGCGACCGGCCGCGCCCGCCCAGGTACCTCTCCTCCTTCCTCCTTCCTCCTTGTCCAGCGGTCAGCCGCCCCGACAGCATCTCCAGCAGCACCTCTGAGCAATTTGCTCCACTTGTTCATGCACTAGTACTGCATATGCATGTCTTGTTTTCTGGTTATGAATATTGTATAGTACTGCATATCTTGGTTTTTTGTAATATAATGCTTACCAAAGGATTCAATATTTTGCTGTTACCATTGTTCTTTGAGCATAATTCTTTTTCATTTCCTACTATCCTTATTCTAATTCTCTTAAATTGCGATGTTGTGTGTAATAGAATTAGATCTTTGATCTGCTAGTGGAATTTGGGAGTTTGTTAGCCAGCTTGGTGACTCCAGATTTTTACTGTGATCTGTGGCTGGCATCTAGACAGCACACACATACATACAGAGGCACATAAATTTCGAAGCTGGAAATAAACTACCAAAACTGAAAGAAATTGGAGTGTTGAAGATATGCTAGTGCTGAATTTTAGTAGTAGACTAAAATAAATTTTAGAATGACTGAATGTATGCAACCTGCAGTAGTGTAGCTGTACCAAAATCACATCTGCCCTAATGTATGCAGTCATGTTTTTATGCCATTCTGACTTGTCCACTGGGACTTCTCTCCTGTGATGTCTGTTTTCTTTCTGCAAAAACCCATTCAGTAGTGTGGGACTGTGGATCATTAGCAAGGAAACCGTGCTTTAGTTCAGACTTCAGAGATATTTGCCTTTGCTTCAATAGGTAGTTTGCTCACAGTCCATATGAAAGTAGAGGCACATTGTGGTGCTAGTTTGCTGGGTTTTGTCTCCGACCATCGTGTCGTGATGATTTTGCAGGTACCCCGAGAGGCCCTTGAGTTTGCCGGAATGTCGATTAACTTCCGTTCCGGCAAATTCGGGTACTCCATATGTCCTATTTTCAGCAAAGGTCATGCTGAAATTTTCCGTGAATTTTAGCATGACTTCGCTAAAAATAGGACATATGGGGCACTTCCGACTAATGCATGGGCCGGGGTATCTTAGTACTTAATTAAGTAGGATCAACTGCCTCTTGTGTTATTCATATAGAAGTGTGATATCTACTCATAGTTATTACTAATGTCAGTTGCTCGTCATCGATAAACCCTAATCTGGTAGGATGACCTACTAAAAAAGCCCATACCAAATATTCTATTTGGATGGGCGTGTTTTCACCACACTGTGGATTATCTTATTGGACCCAACAGAGATGATGTAGTTTTGAATTATGAATATAGGAAATGTCGTCATCGGACGACGAAAGTCTCTCGGGGGAGTGCGACTGGTGCCACGACGGTCGAGGTCTGTGCGATAGGCCTCACCTGGACGATGATCGACGCTTCAGCATTAAGCTCGAGGATACTGTAACACCCCGTATGTTACTTGCCATATTTGTAACTCCGACTCTTGCCATTTCCGGCTATGTGTTATGATTTTCCCTCCGTTGTCGGGTTTTGTATTTCGTTTTGTATTTTGTCATGTCATGCATTTTCATATCATGTCATCATGTGCATTGCATTCGCATACGTGTTCGTCTCATGCATCCGAGCATTTTCCCCGTTGTTCGTTTTCCAATCCGGCGCCCCTATCTCCTCCGGTGCACCCCTCTTGTTTTCTTTCGTGTGCGTGTGTCAAACTTTCTCGGAATGGACCGAGGCTTGTCAAGTGGCCTTAATATACCACCCGGAGACTACCGGTCAAGTTTCGTTCCATTCGGAGGTCGTTTGTTACTCCAACGGTTAACCGGGCATCCGCAAAGTCCATTTGAGTGTCCAGCAAAACCCCCCTCCAAAACCAGCCCAAAACCCACCAATCTCTCTACCATGCTCTAGGTCGTTCGATCACGATCGTGTGGGCGAAAACCGCACCTCATTTGGAGTCTCCTAGCTCCCTCTACCTATAAAACTCCATCTCCCCCGAAAAACGGAATCACAGACGAACCCTAACCCTCTCCCTCCGCGCCGCGCCGGCGGCGTCCGCTCCGGCCGGACAACGTCCGCCGTGCCGCCCGGCCAACCGGAGCGCGCCACGTC
>NC_057796.1:393241091-393243593 GCF_018294505.1 Triticum aestivum
CGCCTCCCCGCGCCGCTCCGCCGCCGGCCGGCGCCGTCCGCCGCCTCCTCGGCGCGCCGCCGCCGCCGGCCATCGCCGCCTCCCCGCCGCCCGTGCCCGTCGGCGCCGCCCCCGCCGGCGACCGCCGCCCTCCGGGCCCCCTCTTCCTCCGTCGTTGGCCGCCACCGCCGGCCCCTTCTCCTCCTCCGGCCGACGAGCCCGAGCTCGAGCTCGCGAGATCTCGATTTGTAACGTACGTTGACTTTTTCTCGCCCCAAATATTTTCTAAGTCTGGAACTTTATCAGCATGTGCCTCTGTTCCCGATGCCATAACTCCATGCATGTAGCTCCGATTTGCGCGTATAATATGTCAAATTGTTCGTCTCGTGATGATCTACATTTTGTTCAATTGCACCATGTTGATTAGAGGTCATCTTGATGCCCAAATCATCATTGTAAGAGGCTAGTTGCTGTTATTCTCTGGTTCTTAGCAGAACTTGGATATTTGTCATTTTTGTATCATTTAATCTGTGCATCTTTTGAGCATGAGCTCTACATGTGTTTTGAAGTATGCCATGCCATCTTTCCAGTGGTGTAGTCCATGTATTTTTGTGATCTCTGTGGTGACTAGCACAAGCATGCAAAGTAGGCCCCGTAATATTTCTGATTTCAGGGACAGTGATTTCTCCAAGTCCTTGTCTGCTGTAATTTTGTTGCCATGTAAACTTGATGCTACAGAGAGATCCATGGATATTTTGGAGATATTCAGTAAGGATGTTTTGTAGCTATAGTTGTAATTGACTCATTCCTGCAATTGTTTGCAATTATGGAGTGCCATAGCATGACTCAATCTTGCTCTACTTTTGCTATAAAATATTTCTGGCAGATTCTTAACATGATATGCAATTTTGCCAAGCTTATTATAGTTGATCCATATATGCTATGCTATTGTTCTTGCCACGGCTAGCTTCATAAACATGCCGTCTTGCTGTAGGTATGCTTGGTTTGTCATGATTTGCTCTGTAGTGAGTGCATCAAGCTCACAAAGAGGCCTACATATTAATATTTCTGCCATGCTCTGTTTTCTGCTAAGTATGAAACCTGATAACGAAACTTGCTATGTTTACATGCTTTCCATCATATTTTCTGTTCCTTTTTGGCTTATGGTCAGTAAGGGACTTTTGTCATGTGCATTTAGTAGAACACTTCCATGTCTTGTTTTGCCATGTTAAGTTCTGTAGCATGTTGATTTCATGCTCTTAACTTTGCTACCTGATGCTATTTTCTGCCATGTCCAGTTTTTCACCAAGTCTGTGAACCTCTAATCTTTTGCACTTTTGCCATGCTTGTTTGAGCTTGATATGTTGTGAACTAGCCATAGCGCAGTGTTCCTCTTTTGTCAAGCATCTCATGTAGATTACTGCCATCGGCTTTTTTGCTATGTTGGGGTGCTGTACCATTGTTACTTGTTGCATTTTAAGTGCTATCTTGCTGTTAATCGCAGATTCGTGTCATTCTTGTTTTGCTTGCCATTTGCAAACCGTGCATCCGATTCCGGTGATCTTTATATCGATTTCGACCGAAATCATCTCATATTTCCAGTGGCATGCTTGGTTTGCCAAGTTACTGCCATGTTCATCATTTTCCTTCCGGAGCACGCATATGCATCGCATATCATATCTCGCATATTATACATGTTTTGCATCATGTTGCTTGCGCATTTCTCGTTGTTGATTGTGGTTCCGTTTGTTTGTGTTCTTGCCTTGGGTAGAGCCGGGAGACGAGTTCGTGTACGAGGAACCTGTCGAGTACGCTTACGAGGATCAAGCTTTCGACAACTCTGAGAACCTTGCAGGCAAGATGACCACCCCTCGAAATCACTTCTATCTTTGCTATGCTAGTTGTTCGCTCTATTGCCATGCTCCGCTACCTATGACTTGCTATATCATGTCTCCCATTTTAGCCATGTCAGCCCTAACCATCCTTTCCTAGCAAACCGTTGTTTGGCTAAGTTACCGCTTTTGCTCAGCCCTTCTTATAGCGTTGCTAGTTGCAGGTGAAGTTGAAGTTGGTTCCATGTCGGAACATGGATATGTTGGGATATCACAATATCTCTTATTTAATTAATGCATCTATATATTTGGTAAAGGGTGGAAGGCTCGGCCTTTTGCCTGGTGTTTTGTTCCACTCTTGCCGCCCTAGTTACTGTTATACCGGGATTATGTTCCTTGAGTTTGCGTTCCTTACACGGTCGGGTGATTTATGGGACCCCCTTGACAGTTCGCCTTGAATAAAACTCCTCCAGCAAGGCCCAACCTTGGTTTTACCATTTGTTACCTAAGCCATTTTCCCCCGGGTTTTCGCGAGCCCGAGGGTCATCTTATTTTAACCCCCCCCCCCGGGCCAGTGCTCCTTCGAGTGTTGGTCCGAACTGAGCAGACTGCGGGGCCCCCTCCTGGAAACTCGAGGTCTGGTTTTACTCGTAGGATGTCTCATCCAGTGTGCCCTGAGAACGAGATATGT
>NC_057796.1:393243796-393383850 GCF_018294505.1 Triticum aestivum
AGATATGTGCAGCTCCTATCGGGATTTGTCGGCACATTCGGGCGGCTTTGCTGGTCTTGTTTTACCATTGTCGAGATGTCTTGTAAACCGGGATTCCGAGACTGATCGGGTCTTTCCGGGAGAAGGTTTATCCTTTGTTGACCGTGAGAGCTTATGATGGGCTAAGTTGGGACACCCCTGCAGGGTATTATCTTTCGAAAGCCGTGCTCGCGGTTATGAGGCAGATGGGAATTTGTTAATGTCCGGTTGTAGATAACTTGTCACATGACCCAATTAAAATACATCAACTACGTGTGTAGCCGTGATGGTCTCTTCTCGGCGGAGTCCGGGAGGTGAACACGGTCTGTGTTATGTATGACGTAAGTAGGTGTTCAGGATCACTTCTTGGTCATTGCTAGATGACGTCCGTTCCGTTGCTTCTCTTCTCGCTCTCTTTTGCGCAAGTTAGCCACCATATATGCTTTTGCCGCTGCAGCTCCAGCTTGTTGCACCATCCTTTCCTTCAAGCTTAAATAGTCTTGATCTCGCGGGTGTGAGATTGTTGAGTCCCCGCGACTCACAGATTCTACCAAAACAGTTGCAGGTGCCGACGATGCCAGTGCAGATGATGGCGTCGATCTCAAGTGGGAGTTCGACGAGGAACGTGGTCGTTACTATGTGTCTTTTCCTGATGATCAGTAGTGGAGCCTAGTTGGGACGATCGGGGATCTAGCATTTGGGATTGTCTTATTTTCAACTGGATTTTGACCGTAGTCGGTCTATATGATTGTATTTTGGATGATGTATGAATTATATTAATGTATTGTGTGAAGTGGAGATTGTAAGCCAACTCTTTATCCCATTCTTGTTCATTACATGGGATTGTGTGAAGATGACCCTTCTTGCGACAAAACCACTATGCGGTTATGCCTCTAAGTCGTGCCTCGACACGTGGGAGATATAGCCGCATCGTGGGCGTTACAGAGACCTTCGAAGTTGAAACGGTACGCAACAACGACAAGTGTTTTTTTCATAATTAAGCATGACTTCAACTATTCCAACGTGTAATTTCATCTTTTACAATTCGAGTATAGTTTATCCCATGCCATGCAAGACGCTATGTCTTGGAGAGGATGGATTTTGAAGATCATGAAAATTTTGAAACGAAGAAAATTCACCTAAGGACACATCATGATGTGGATTTTGAAGTAAATCTGTATAATGCTGAGAGCGTAACCCATTTTGGTTGCAAAAATTGGGAAGCATTTTGCAAGATGTATGGTTTTGATGAGGGTATGCTTGTCACCATGGATCTTGGTGATCCTGGCATCGACCAAGACAATATGGACATTTGGGTCCTTGTTGATACGCCTCCAGTTCTACCGCTATGTGAGTTTCTCAAACATAGTTAATTATTAACTAATCTATATTGTTTATTTCAAAATAGTTGACAACTTATTTCCATTGACAGCTTATTTTGATTGTTCAAAAATGTGCGGAAAATGGTAGACAAAACCCACTACACCGATGGCTCCGAGTTAACTTATCAGGAGAAAAATCATCTGGTCGGATTTTGTACTGATCTTGAGAATTACAATATCTACAATCAAACTCCTCAACATTATGGTCAATACGTGCCACTAGTGCACGTGTTGAACTACGGTAACTACCATGGAGATACCCTGGTAAGATTTTGTACTATTACGACATCCGTGCATCTTTTGCATACTTCTAAAACTAGTACATCATTGCTAACTATGAATTATTACTATGTTTTTCAACAGAGAATCCCAGAGGATTGTGTGCCTCATTTGATGTATCAGAATGGCAGCCTTCAAGTTTTGAACTTATATCCAGGTCATCCTACAAATCTCAACTGTCCATACCGGATTTCTAGAAGAAGTGGAGACATGCTAATCAGAGAATGGAAAAAATGTATGGACAGTCGTAAGGAGGTTCTTGGAAGCAACAGGAAGCGCCGCGCAAGAATTGGAGATAGGATGATCTCCATTCTCCATAATGGAGAGTCAAGGTCTATATTGTTTTATGCTATTTTACCTTAAATAGGGTATTTTAGGTCCTGCCTAATACTGATGATCATGTGCTAAGAACAATTAAGTAGGGTTGGTTCGATGACTATCAGGATGATGATCGTATGACTTGTTATTAATAACGAGTAGAAGTTGTATGATGATGATTAGTAGGACTTGTTAGGATTAGTATTAATTTCGACAAACTTGCTACTCGCGGTCTCGAGACTTGTAATGTTCTATCTTTGTTCGGTCTTTTGATTTCGGAGACTAATATGATGAATTGTACTCGGAGACTAATCTTCTATTGTATTCGATGAATCTGCTGTTGCTGTGTGGTGCTGTTTATATTCTGTCCAATAATATATTTTGTAATCTGTGCAAATATCAGAAAAAAAAATCCCTAATATACATACTAATGGCGCATCACCCAGACGTGCGCCATTAGTATGCCAAAGGATACTAATGGCGCATCACCCACCAGTGCGCCATTAGTATGGCAAAGCACATGCCCACTGGGAGGCATACTAATGGCGCACCGGGGCCTATACTAATGGCGCACTGCCTGGTGAGCCATTAGAGGGCCAGATACTAATGGCGCACCAGCGGTGCGCCATTAGTAAAAATTACTAGTGGCGTGATGCTAGTGGCGCACCAGTAGTGCACCATTAGTAGGCAAAACTGGTGCGCCACTAGTAAGCCTTTTTCTAGTAATGCTGGATGGATCCTAGCTAAGTGACCAAGTATATGCCATATCCATATTATACTTGATCACTTAATTATAGGTGATCAAGTATAATATGGATATGGCATATACTTGATCACTTAGCTAGGATCCACATGCATCCAGTCGAAACTAATCTGCGGCACTTTCACCTAATGATTTAACAACTAAAATAATCACTAAATTAAATTGAAAACACAAAACTAAGGGAAAAATAAAAAATAATACCAAAACACACCCAAACATTTAGTACCGGTTGGTGTTACCAACTGGTACTAATGTCCTGCACGCACCCGGTCCTGGCTCGTGCCACGTGCTGGGACTTTAGCGCCGGTTCGTGATGAACCGGTACTAAAGGGGGGGCTTTAGTCTCCACTCTTTAGTGCCGGTTGCAGAACCGGCACTAAAGGCCCTTACGAACCGGCGCTAAAGCCCGGTTCTGCACTAGTGTCAAATGGTCGAGAGGTAAAGATTCATATATAGGACAATGGTATTCGGACACCATAAGTGTTTCGGGATGCACCGGGTACTTATCGGGTCATCGGAAGGGGTTCTGGGCACCCCCATGAAAAGAGGGGAAACACACCAGCCACAAAGGGGCTGGTGCGCCCCCCATATGGGTTGGCCAAATTGGAGAAGGAAAGGGGAAGGAGGAAAGGAAAAGGGGAATAGTATTCCCCCTCCCCCCTCTTCCCTTCCTACTCTGAATAGGAATAGGAAAGGCGGGAGGCCAAATTAGGAGATCCTACTTGGGGCGTGCCCTTGGCTGCCTCTCCTCCCCTCCAACCTATATATGAAGGGGGGACCACTAGAACACACACTAACAATTGTTAGACGTGTGCGGTGGCCCCCTCCATAGTTTACGCCTCCGGTCATATCTTCGTAGTGCTTATGCGAAGCCCTGTGCGGATCACTTCACCATCATCGCCACCACGCCGCCGTGCTGACGGAACTCTCCCCTGACACTTTGCTGGATCAAGAGTTCAATGGATATCATCGAGCTGAACGTGTGCAGAACTCGGAGGTGCCGTACGTTCAGTGCTTGATCGGTCAGAACAAGAAGAAGTTCGAATACATCAACCGTGTTAACAAACGCTTCCGCTTTCGGTGTACGAGGGTATGTGGACACACTCTCCCCCTCTCGTTGCTATGCATCTCCTAGATAGATCTTGCGTGAGCGTAAGAATTTTTTTAAAATCGCATGCTGCGTTCCCCAACAGATCCCTTGCATCACACGACACAATAAGCACACCCACGACGATACATACAGAGAGGACATCCACCGGTTCCAATGGCGCTCCCTGTGGCTCCAATGACGCTCCTAGTGGCCGCCGACGACAACAGCGGGCAGTTCAGCACGCATCACATAGTGAACACCCACGTGAGGGGGAAGGCCCTCTCGGTGGTGTACATGAACGATCTGGTCTCGGTGGAGAGCTCCATCCAAACTATGGAGCAGTTCCTTGCTGAGGACAAGTACCAAGTGGTCAGCTTCGACCTCGAGTACACCATCAGTCGTGCCGGATACGATCAGAAGGTTGCCGTCACCCAGTTGTGCGTGTGACATGACGTCCTTGTCTACCACTACCACCTGGCCACAAGGCCTTGTGAGCGTTTCTTCAGGTTTATCAATAGCTCCGACTATAGTTTCACTACGGGGGACACCACCAACGATCTAAAAGCGCTCAAGGTTTCGGGCTTGAAATGCCTGAATCTTGTCAACATCCAGCACCACTACAAGGTCTAGGGCAGCGACAATAACAAATTGAACTCCTTGTTTGACCTCGCCTCAGCCATCATCGGCCCTACTACATGAAGATGAAGGATGCGAGCAAGAAGGACAATATCGCGTAGCACAGTGTTTGGCATGAGAGACTGGATGAACAACACGTCAAGTACGCGGCCAAGGACGCATACACAAGCTACGAGATGTACATGCAGATTTTTGACATGAGGAAGTGTCTTGTTCCTGCCCCAGGCGAGGGATCGAGCCACAGAGAAGTGACGGGAGCGTCACAAGAAGTAGATGACTAGACGATCATTTCTCCTACTTTAGAATGCATGCAATTTATTGAGGTGTGTGCGAATGATCTGTATAGTCACTTCTGTAATTAGATGTTTATTTTAGGTATATATATACATGTTATTCTTCTGTAGACAGAGCAAATCACACGGCTTATTAGCAGCAATCGTCTGTGTTATTATAGGTCTTCACACATTTTTTATTACAGACATGTTTGCCGCGTATACTACCTCTTGAGCATGCGTTGGTTTTCCCTTGAAGAGGAAAGTGTGATTCAACAAAGTAGCATAAGTATTTCCCTCCGTTTTTTAGAACCAAGGTATCAATCCAGTAGGAGACAACGCACAAGTCACCTAGTACATGCACAAACAATCAAGAACCTTGCAACCAACGCGATAAAGGGGTTGTTAATCCCTTCACGGTCACTCACAAAAGTGAGATCTAATAAAGATAGTAAGGTAAATATTTTTGAT
Organism: Triticum aestivum; assembly: GCF_018294505.1. NCBI lineage: Eukaryota > Viridiplantae > Streptophyta > Magnoliopsida > Poales > Poaceae > Triticum > Triticum aestivum. The sequence continues at coordinate 393,249,026 of NC_057796.1, forward strand.
ACTTTTGTTGTATAGCTAGATTGTAAAGTAAAGATTGCAAAATAGTAAACGAGATGCGATGTAAATAAAAGAGATGCAATATAATAAGAAAGAGATCCGGGGGCCATAGGTTTCACTAGTGGCTTCTCTCAAGATAGCATGTATTACGGTGGGTGAACAAATTACTGCCGAGCAATTGATAGAAAAGTGCATAGTCATGAAGATATCTAAGGCAATGATCATGAATATAGGCATCACGTCCGTGTCAAGTAGATAGAAATGATTCTGCATCTACTACTATTAATCCACACATCGACCGCTATCCAGCATGCATCTAGAGTATTAAGTTCATAAGAACAGAGTAACGCCTTAAGCAAGATGACATGATGTAGAGGGATAAAATCAGGCAATATGATATAAACCCCATCTTTTTATCCTTGATGGCAACAATACAATACGTTCCTTGCTACCCCTACTGTCACTGGGAAAGGACACCAAAAGATTGAACCCAAAGCTAAGCACTTCTCCCATTGCAAGAAAGATCAATCTAGTAGGCCAAACTAAACCGAAAATTCGAAGAGACTTGCAAAGATATCAAATCATGCATATAAGAATTCAGAGAAGAACCAAATAATATTCATAGATAATCTTGTTCATAAACCCACAATTCATCGGATCTCGGCAAACACACCGCAAAAGAGAATTACATCGAATAGATCTCCAAGAACATCAAGGAGAACTTGGTATTGAGAATCAAAGAGAGAGAACAAGCCATCTAGCTAATAACTATGGACCCGAAGGTCTGTGGTAAACTACTCATGCTTCATTGGAGAGGTTATGGTGTTGATGTAGAAGCCCTCCGTGATCAATTCCCCCTCCGGCAGATCACCGGAAAAGGCCCCAAGATGGGATCTCACGGGTACAGAAGGTTGCGGCGGTGGAAAAGTGGTTTCGTGGCTCTCTATGATCGATCTAGGGTATAAGAGTATATATAGCCGAAAGAAGTACGTCAGTGGAGCTACGTGGGTCCCACGAGGGTGGGAGGCACGCCTACCCCCTAGGCGCGCCCTCCTGCCTCGTGGCCGCCTCGTGGAGTTCCACACTTCAACTCCAAGTCTTCTATTTTGCTTTCGGTCCAAGAAAGATCATCGTGAAGGTTTCATTGTGTTTGGTATTCCTTTTCTGCGAAACTCTAAAATAGGCAAAAAAACAGAAACTGGCACTGGGCCTCCGGTTAATAGGTTAGTCCCAAAAATAATATAAAAGGGCATATTAAAGCCCATTAAACATCCAAAACAGATAATATAATAGCATGGAACAATCAAAAATTATAGATATGTTGGAGATGTATCAAGTATCCCCAAGCTTAATTCATGCTCGTCCTCGAGTAGGTAAATGATAAACAGAATTTTTGATGTGGAATGCTACCTAACATAATTATCAATGTAATTTTTTTATTGTGGCATGAATGTTCAGATCCGAAAGATTCAAGACAAAAGTTTAATATTGACATAAAGATGATAATACTTCAAGCATACTAACAAAGTAATCATGTCTTCTCAAAATAACATGGCCAAAGAAAGTTCATCCCTAAAAAAATCATATATTCAAATAGAACTGACAGCCTTCGCATTTGTCGACTATATCTTTAGCCATCTTGCACGCGGCCAGTAGAACCCTGCTTGGTATGCTTTGGCCACTATGGTCCAAGAGCATGCATGGTGAGCACAGGTCCCTGAGTGGATTTCATTTAGTATCATTCGACCTCCTTCCAAAGAAATGTCGCGCTGAGCAACTCCGGTTACACTTTCTCTGTAAAGTTGTCCACTTATTACAGTGAAGGCTTTGGATCGACGGACGATCTGGCGAGCCTCATCTTCATCTTCTGGGAGCTCCTTCCTGAGCAGGTATGCAATATACAACACCGTCCAATCATGGGTGATCACCAAAACCTCCATGATTAGGTCGACCACTGCCGGGACTTCAATCTCAGTCGGATTGGTTGAGCTTATCGGTTCCGGGAGCTCCTCTGTAAAAGGATCTTCTTGAACTGACGGGGTGTGGAGATGCTCCAAGAACACATTGCCGGGATAGGTTTCTGAGTGGAACCTATCTTTGCCAAATCATCAGCAGCTTGATTCTTGATTCGAGGTATGTGGTGGAGCTCTAACCCTCAAACTTCTTCTCCGACTTTCTTACTGCGTTGCAATAACCAGTCATAGCTGGGCTCCTGATATCCCATTATTTCATCACTTGATTGACCACTAAATCTGAGTCGCCGTAAACCATCAAGCGTCGGACGCCGAGTGAAATGGCCATACGCAACCCATATAGGAGTGCCTCATATTCAGCTTCATTGTTGGAAGAATCAAAGTGAATTTGAAGAACATAACTAAGCTTGTCAGCTCTTGGGGATACCAAGACTACTCCAGCACCAGAACCATTCAACATTTTGGACCCATCGAAGAACATAGTCCAATGCTCTGAGTGAATCTGAGTCGACAGCTGCTGCTCAATCCACTCGACGAGGAAATCAACTATTGCTTGAGACTTGATTGCCTTCTTTGCCTCGAACTTGATATCCGAAGGAAGGAGTTCAATTGCCCACTTGGCCACTCGACCGGTTGCGTCCTGATTGTTAAGAATTTCTGACAATGGAGCATCACTGACAACCGAGACCGAGTGGTCTGCGAAGTAATGTGCAACTTTCTTTGTGGTCAAATAAATCCCGTAGACCATCTTCTGGTAATGTGGATACCTTTGCTTGGATGGGGTCAAGACTTCAGAAATATAATGCATTGGGCATTGGACCTTGTAGGCTTTGCCTTCTTCTTCCCGCTCGACTGTGAGCACTATGCTGACTGACAACCTATCCAGTGGCCGCAATGTATATTAGTAGAGGCTCTTTGCTGATTGGGGCAGCAAGCACCGGCTGGGTGCAAAGCAGGGCTTTGAGCTCTACAAACGCTGCTTCGGCTTCAGGAGTCCACTCAAACTTGTCAGACTTCTTCATCAGTCGGTAAAGAGGTAATGCCTTTTCACCGACACGAGAAATGAATCGGCTCAACGCAGCCAAACAACCAGTAAGCTTTTGAACGTCATGCACACACATAGGGCTCTTCATTCAGAGAACTGCTCCAACCTTTTCTGGATTTGCGTCGATCCCTCGTTCGGAAACGAGATAACCGAGTAACTTTCTACCCGGAACTCCGAATGTGCACTTTGACGGATTGAGCTTGATATAATATCTTCTTAAGTTAGCGAAGGTTTCAGCGAGGTCAGTCAATAGGTCGGAACCCTTGCGTGACTTGACCACGATTTCATCCATGTATGCTTCCACGTTCCCACTGATTTGAGTGAGTAGGCACTTCTGAATCATGCGCATAAACGTGGCGCCAGCATTCTTGATGCCAAAAGGCATGGTAACATAGCAAAAACACCCGAATGGAGTGATGAAGGCTGTTTTTATTTCGTCGAGTCCATACAGTCGGATCTGATGGTACCCAGAATAGGCATCCAAAAAGGGCAAGTGCTCACACCCTACAGTCGAGTCTACAATCTGGTCGATGCGGGGGAGAGGGAAATGATCTGTCGGGCAGGCCCGATTGATGTGCCTGAAATCGATACACATATGATGCGGATGAACTCAGCTGCCAGAAGCCGAGCCACTTCCTCGCCAATGGCCTTCCTTTTCTCCGCGGCGGACCGACAAAGATGCTCTTTGACAGGTTCTACTTTTGGGTCGACGCACAAACGGTGCTCAGCCAATCCCCTGGGTACACCCGGCATGTCAGATGGTTTCCATGCGAAGATGTTCCAGTTCTCACGGAGGAACTTGATGAGCGCTTCTTCCTATTTGCCGTCAAGTGTTGTTGAGATGTGGGTCGGAGCAGCATTGGGATCAGTCGGGTGAATATGGACAGGCTTTGTTTCACCGGCCGACTGAAATGCGGACTCTGAAGCAGGCTTCTTGGCTCGCAACAAATCACGCGGATCTACATTCTTGTTGTATTCTTCCATTTCTACTGCTGCCATTTGCTCATCAGCAATATTTGAGCCCTTCTGGAGGCACTCTTCTGCTCTTTGCCGATTCCCTGTGACCGTGATCACACCTCTTGGCCCAGGCATCTTTAGCATGAGGTACACGTAACACGGTCGAGCCATGAAACGAGCATATGCAGGCCGACCCAGAATTGCATGATAGGCACTGTGGAAATCCACCACCTCAAATGTCAACTTTTCTTTCCGGTAATTCTTTAAATCACCGAAAACCACATCAAGAGTGATCTGACCAAGTCAATCGACTTTCTTTCCTGGTATGACTCCGTGGAATATCATGTTGCTCTCGCTGAGCTTGGACATCAGAATGCCCATCCCTTGGAGGGTCTCAGCATACAGAATGTTCAGACCACTGCCACCATCCATTAGAACCTTGGTCAGTCGGGTGCCCCCAACGACCGGGTTGACCACCAGCGCTTGCCGCCCGGGGGTAGCAACTTGCGCCGAGTGATCGGACTGGTCGAATGTAATGGGAGTCTTCGACCACTTTAAATATGTCGTAGTTGCCGGAGCAACCATGTTCACTTCTCTATTGATAACCTTCAGTCGACTTTTGCTCATGATGTCAGCAAAAATCACTAGAGTAGCATTGACATTAGGATAACCTTCATCCTCCTCCTTATCAGATTCCTTCTCCTTTTCACTGGTCTGACCCTCTTGGAAGCTCTGAATCAGGAGTTGACACCGCCGAGTGGTATGCTTGGGCACAATCAAGTTACCCTCTGCATCTGTTTTGGTGTGCATGTGGCATGGCAAATCAAGAACGTCATTTCCTGCTTGATCTTGCACTTTCTTGGGAATCCACGCCCCTTAGGTTTTCCTTTGAACTTCCCCTGATTCACAACTGCGGCTTTAGCAGGACCCACAGTTTCAGCTTTGCGCTTCTGCTTCCGACTGGATTTTCCTCCTCCGGTGTCCTGGGCGACCGATTTGTTCTTGCCACTGTGGAGTCGGTCTTCCTCTTTGCCGTTAGCGTACCAAGTGGCTATTTCCATCATTCGGGCCAGGGCCATGTCTCCAGTTCAACCAAACTTCAGGTTGAGCTCTCTGTACCGAACGCCCTCCTTGAAGGCACAAACTGCTTGGTGCTGTGACACATTTTCCACTGTATGATGAAGAATGGTCCATCTCTGAATGTAATCTCTCAGAGTCTCATTCGGTTTCTGGATGCAATGATGTAACTCAGTCATCCCAACAGGTCGCTTGCAAGTGCCCTCGAACGTTTTGATAAACACTCGGGCCAACTCTTCCCAAGTGAAAACACTTCCAGGGGCCAACTGATTCAACCAAGCTCTGGCCGAACCCTCAAGCATTAGGGGGGGTGCTTCATGGCTACATCATTGTTGCCGCCGCCAATCTGCACTGCCACTCGGTAATCCTCCAGCCAAGTATCGGGCTTTGATTAACCGGTGAACTTGCTCACGCCCGTCGCCAACATGAAGTTGGGCGGGATCTCTGCAGCTCAGATGGCTCTGTTGAAACAATCGGGACCGGAAACATGCACTCGGCTTCCACTCGGGTGGTGAACATCTTGTCCCTCTCTGTGCGCCCGACCTCGGTCGACTAAATTTTGTACGAGAAGAGATCTCGCATCAAACCCAGGTTCTCTTGGGTCGGGGCTCTCCGCTCATCACCATACGGGCGCCTGTCATCATACCGCCTGGGCGCATACGAACCGCCCATCGGGGGAGGCGTTGGCACTCGATGGTGGTCATCATGGCTGAATCGATGATCATATTGTCCCCAGCCCCGATCCAGGTGCCGATCCTGGCGGTGCCCATGATCCTCACGCCGCGAAGGCGATCTTGGACTATGAGCCGACTGAACTGTGTCTGCGACCACAGATCTGCTATGAATCATGTTCTCCTGCTGCCCGGAGCAGTGCACGGATCTGCAGCAAACCTCTCCCAGCCTCTAAACGGGGTGGCTGAATTGACTCTGCTATATGGGTTGCGGCTGCAAGATTCTGGATCGGTGTACGATATACCTGAGGTTCTGGCAGAAACAATTGCCAATGTCATCGACTGGATTCAAGGATATGACGACGAGCGGGCTTGTCGAGTGAATGTTGGAGATTCTCCAGTCACGCACGCTCAGCTAAGGTGGCTAGGCACGCGGCCTCCCAGGCCCAAGCCTCGCAGGTCTCCCCCCTGATGGGAGTGTGGAGTGCCTCCATGTTGCGACGATGCAGCTTGTCCCTCTGCTCCGAAGTGAGGGCTTCAAGATGATAATCGTCGTGACCACGCGACGGGCCGCCTCTGCCATCGCCACCACCACTGCGACGGAATCCAGGAGGGCTGCGCGGTGTGTCAACCATGAGGACCCGCGGGGTCGCTGCTCCCGCACTCGGAAAGTGTCTCCGCAGAACCAGTCAACAGGTCGAATAGTTCGTAGAGAGATTCGTCGGGCTCAATTGCCGCGACTTGAGGGGTGGCCGACTGCCGGCCAACACATGCTTCACCCAATGCTGAAGCCGCGATCGGCCAGATCTTTTGCGATGGTGTACAGCTGGAAGGGCGGACGACGCGGGAGCCGACTGATACTGGGTCGAAGGCTGCCGCAAGAGGACGCCACGGGCACTCGCATGGAAGTGTGCCGCCCCGCGGATGGGAAGGGCCTCGACGTGGAGGGTGGCCTCTTGGAGCCAGGCAGAGTCTTCGGCGACGAAAACGAGTGCTCCGAGACGGATCTCGCGGCTCAAAGCAAAACCACCACCAGAAACCATGTTGATGGAGATCGGAAAAATTGCAACCTCAACGGAAGTCACTAAGACACCTACCACACGGTGGACGCCAACTATCGTGGGAGAAAGTTTGACAGTAGAATAGGGGGTATGTAGGAGGAGGCAAGATCCTAGCTATGGTGAAGTTGTGCATGCAAGATGTACGAGTTCAGGCCCTTCTTAAAGGAAGTAACAGCCCTACGTCTCGGTGCCCGGAGGCTTGGTCGACTAGATTATGCGTGAGAGTTATAGGGGGTGCGAACCCTTGTGCCTGAGGAGGGGGTGGCTTATATAGAGTGTGCCAGACCTCTGCAACCCTTAGTTACACAGGGTTAAATGTGCATTAGGACCGAGCATTATTGGTAATGCTAGATATAAAGAGACATAAATGGCCTTTAACACTACGGAACGACACTACAAAAAAAGACACATCCGTGATGATACATGTTTGTCATAGTAGGTCACGTTTTCTATCATGCATGTACATCCATGACGATTGTATGATAGAATCAAGATAGTCATACCTGTGCTGTGGTAGAAGTGCTCCATGACATTACCAAAATTATCATCACGGAAGTGTCCACTTCCATGACGATAAATCGTGCGTCATGGAAGTGCTTTCGTCAAGGGTGACCGGCACGTGGCATCCACCGTAACGGGTCACCGTTAAGCTATCGGGTCCGGTTTTGGATCTAATAACCCGCTAACAGCCTGGGCCAATGAGGATTTTCCACGTGTAAAATTCTCATTGGCCGAAGGAAACACGTGTTGGCTCACCCTTGGGACAGATGTCATCAATTCACTGGACAGGAGGCGCCTATGATACGTCGACACATGGCACGACCCAACAGAAGCCCATTCCGGTGAAAAGGCCGGCCCGTTTGACTTGGTCAAAAGGTAACGGGCCGGCCCATGGAAAGCCTGTTAACGGCATGTTCGCATATAGCCCATTTACGGCCCGCTAACTCACGGCCAGTTACGGCCTATCGGAATTAAGCCAGTAGCTTCATCTGGGCCATCCAATATGATTCCAGCCCATTGTAACTTTCGGCCCATGTATGGCCCATGATGTCTTCGGCCCATACGAGGCCATTTGTAACTCTTGGCCCATTAACGGCCTGTGGTGAATCTGGCCCGCAATGAACAGTGTACCCCTTTATACCCATTAATGGCCCATTATTCCATTGGGCCGTTTCCAACCCGTATTATCTTTCGGCCTTCTAAGGGCCCATTTATTCTTGGGCTCATTTCCAGCATTCGGTTACTTACGGCCCGTTATTGGCCTTTTCTGCTTGTAGGCCAAATTCAGCCCGCGGTTACAATAGGCCCGTCTGTGGCCCGTTAATCCGTTGGGTCATTTTGATAGTGTTATCTAATACGGCCGATTAACGACGGCACGTTATTGTCGGCCGATGAACGGACAATTCCAAATCTAGCCGTTTACGGCCCATAATGCGGTCTATTATTGGCCCATGTTTGGCCTATCGATCATACGGCACGTAGAAGGACCATTGATGCTACGGCCCGTAGAAGGCCCATTGTTGCTACGACCCTTAGAAGGCCCATTGTTTCTACGGCCCGTAGGAGGCCCATGGTAACTACAGTAAATATGTAGCCCATGGTTATTGTGGCCTAGTTTTAAAAAATCGGTTATTGCGGCCACTAGCAAACCGCGGAAAAAGAACTGCACTGACTACAAGCAAACAAATAAACAAGACAACAAGGAAATAAATAAGCAAGCAACTTACGCTAGGCTATCATGGCTATTACACACATTACATCCACTGGGCATCAAAGTTCGCCACCAGTGCAAATATAGGGAACAAAGCACCATATCATATACACTAGTTGTCAAAGTTGGCGACCAGTGCAAATAAATGTCGCAGCCAAAGAAGTCCAGAACTGAAACCACTTCAGAAGAGCTCAAGAAATAATATCCTGGATACCCATAATGCTGGCAAGATGCTTAGGAAGCTTATTAACTTTCTCTTGTTTGGCGCTTAAATCCTCCAGCACTTGCTATTGCACCAAAAAGTATGCATCTGAATTCTGCAGGGACTTCCTGAGTCCTTCGGCTTCCCGTCGCATAACATATGATCGATGTGTTTCAACCTGAAGTTGAGACTCAAGAAGCCGAACTGATTTAGGCAGCGAGTTTGAAGAGCTGGTGCCAGCAGTATTAGCCAGTAACTCGAACACTACATCAAGACAGGACTTTGGGGTTGTCTCAGTGTCTTCAATATAGTTTTTATCAGCTTTCTTGGAGACCAACAGGGATGTCTCACTATCTTGAACCTTATCTGCATTACTTGCTTTACCATTGCATAACGGGGTACTCTTCTCCAATATTTTATCCGCGTTCAAAAAGAGAAACAAACAAACACATCTCAGGTTTACAATGTAGTATATGAAACTCATTTTGGTAAACCAGTTCAGTAGTAAGGTGGACAGGATAACAGCATGAAACAAACATATATCTATGTAGTATGGTCACTGTATGGTCTATATCATTCTAGTTTATGTTGCCAAATCAAGATAGATACAGTTCGAATCATATCTATTTAAGAAAAAGCAGCATAGACAGAATATAAGTGTGGGAAACTACAGAGCAATAACAACACTTGTAATGTGCATGGCATGAGAACATAACTGTTTATTCAATTGAAACTGAAATCAACATAGAGCAAGTTACAACAGCAAACAGCCAAACAAGTTGCAGAAACACGTCACGGCTATTACACATATTTCATCCACTGGGCATCAAAGTTCGCCACCAGTGCAAATATAGGGAACACAGCAGCATATAAACGCCGCAGCAAAACAAGTCCAGAACTGAAACCACTTTAGAAGAGCTCAAGAAACAATATCCTGGGTACCCATAATGCTGGCAAGATGCTTAACAAGCTTATTAACTTTCTCTTGTTTCGCGCTGAAGTCCTCCAGCGCTTGCTATTGCACCAGAAAGTATGCATCTGAATTTTGCAGGGACTTCCTCAGTCCTTCGGCTTCCTGTCGCATAACATCTGATCGATGTCTTTCGACTTGAAGTTGAGACTCAAGAAGCCGAACAGATTCAGGCAACGAGTTCGAAGAGCTGGTGCCAGCAGTGGTAGCCAGTAACTCGAACACTACATCAAGACAGGACTCTGGGGTTGTCTCAGTGTCTTCAATATAGTTTTTATCTGCTTTCTTGGAGACCAACAAGGATGGCTCACTATCTTGAACCTTATCTGCATTACTTCCTTTACCATTGCATAGCAGGGTACTCTTCTCCAATATTTTATCCGCGTTCTAAAAGAGAAACAAACAAACACATCATAGGTTTACAATGTAGTATATGAAAGTCATTTTGGTAAACTAGTTCAGTAGTAAGGTGGACAGGATAACAGCATGAAACAAACATATATCTATGTAGTATGGTCACTGTATGGTCTATATCATTCTAGTTTATGTTGCCAAATCAAGATAGATATAGTTCGAATCATGTCTATTTAAGACAAAGCAGCATAGACAAAATATAGGTGTGGAAACTACACAACAATAACAACACTTGTAATGTGCATCGCATGAGAACATAACTATTTATTCAATTGAAACTGAAATCAACATAGAGCAAGTTACAGCAGCAAACACGTTAAAGAAACAAGTTTAAAACATACCTGTTGCGGCTTTGGAGTTTCAATTGCATCCTTCAAATTTGAAATTAGTTGGTATATAGTGATGCAAGATCAAAGTAGTATGAACCATAGCTACGAAACCTGACCTGAGAACAATTCTTCTTCTGCTTTAAGTGATGACTTGGGGATCAGAGTGGTGGTCCTTGGGCTTTGGGCACTGCAGTTGCCTTACTAACTGCTCGCGTTTGGGTGCTATGTGGTGGAGACGGTGATGTGTCAACTGGAACTGGGTTACTATCTGCTGGGGTTGGGGTTAGAAGGGGTGTAGCTGGTTCTCTGTCAAACTGGGTAGGGGTACAATCTGCGTGAGTCTGGGTTATGTGTGGTGGGGATGGTTCTTGGGCAAGTACAACCGTGGTTCTATCTCTATCGACAGGTAGCACGATCTTTTCTGAAGACCGTGTTTTTACTCCCACAGATACTGCCATCACCCCCTCCAATTGAAATGGCTGATAAATAAGAAAAGTAATTGAATGTACAGACATTGTAAGATAGACAGGTGCAATGGATAGTAGGGAATAAAACAGGGCATGAAATAATTCACATTTATGTTGTCTAACCAAACCGAATAGCAGGACATAATTTCACATATATGATGGCTAATTAAACAGGATAGCATGACACAGTTTCACATGTATGATGGCTAACTAAACATGATAGAATGACATACTTCAAAATATGATGACTATGTAAACAGGATGACATGATATAACTATTTGATGTGCCTATTAAAGTGGTTGGCATGCCATAAATCACAAACATTCCGTCGATGGAAACATGATGGCATGATATAATTCACAGATAGAATGACATAATTCAAAATACGATGACTATGGAAATAGGATGAGATGATATAACTATATTATGTCTTTAGAAAATGGGTTGGCATGCCATAATTCATATGCATGCTATCTATGTAAACATCTTAGCATGATATAATTCAAATATATGATTTATATACTAAGCAAGTGAGCAGAGGGCAATCGCATATATGATGTGTCAACTAAGGAGATGGCATTCAATATTTTGTATATGATGTAAAAACCAAGCATTGCAATACAACATATGCATGATATGAGTAATATAACCCTGCCAGGTTTGAGCATACACCTCAGGGGGATAATAGGACTGGTCATCTGCCTCTGAATCCTCCTCTAAAGAGCTATCTGTAACCAGCAAGATATCTGCTTTAGCAAGTAGCATTGTCAACTCTGAAGACCTTGTTTTCACTCCAGATTTCTCCATCACCAATTCAAATGGCTGATGCACAGGAAGAGCTGCTGAATATACAAACATTGTCGACAAAAGCAATGAGAAATACAAAACAAGGACGACATGATATAATTCACATATATGACGCTTAGCTAAACAGCATGGCATTGCATAATTCACATATATAATGCCTTGCAACACGATAGCATTGCATAATTCACATATATAATGTCTTGCAACAAGATGGCATTGCATAATTCATATCTATGGTTATTAGACACTAAACAGGTGGCATTCACACAAAGCATGTCTAAACTAAGAAAATGACATAGCAATGCAAGATACCATACGCACGATATTAGCAACATAACCCTGCCAAGTTAGAGCATGCACCTCGGGGGGGGGGGGCATAGGACTGGTCATCTGTCTCTGAATCCTCCTCTGAGGAGCTATCTGTGACCAGCAAGACATGCGCTTCGTCGGATAGCATTGTCTGCTCTGAAGACCTTGTTTCCACTTCAGATTTTTCCATGACCGTGTCGAATAACTAATGCACAGGAAGAGTAATTTAATGTACTAAAATTGTTGACAAATTTAACACGTAATAAAACAATGATGGAATGATATAATTCACATATAAGATGACTGGCTAACCAGGGTGGCAATGCAAAATTCACATATATGATGCCTGGCTAAACAAGATGGCATTGCATGATTGACATATACGATAAAGAAACTAAACCTATGGCATTGACACAAAGCATGTCTAAACTAAGGAGATGCCATATTTGATGTATACAGTAACCAATGCAAGGCACCATATGCATGATATTACCAACGTCAGCATGCCAAGTTAGAGCGAAGACCTCAGGGGGTAAATAGGAGTGGTCTTCTCCTTCTGAATCCCCCTCAGAACAGTTATCTTCCTCTTTATTATGATCTGAAATGGGTGGAGGGGGGCTGCCTTTGCGCCCACCATGGAGCGACGTTTGCATGAAATTTTATTGCCACGCAAGGCTCGTCTCTTTTGCTCTAGATGTTCAGTTCCATTGTGTACAATAACTGACATGCATAGGAATAAAACATAGTGAGATTATGTAAGGAGTGCATGCACAAATCCATAGTGATGGTAGCAAACTGTGGATAGACCCAAAACCAATGATAGCAGGCAGATAATAGCTTTCGTTAAAAAATATAGATAATGTCCCCTTTAAAGTTTGTTTGCACCCAACATGAAACTCATAGTAGACACCCGAAATTAACTAGATAGTACTAATTGCTGCCCTAATATGTACCCCACAACCATTTAAAAACTCAAGTTTCAGCATTAGTTTGGACCTGACTCGGAGTCTAATAGGTGAACACGATGATAAAGTAGCATGTCATCATATTAAGCGATGCATAACGTACGCAGACATAAAAGAGTGTGACCTCTCTTGCAGACCCATGTACTCCTCAAGGTCATCTGCTCATTTGACGATGGTAGTAATGCAGTTGTCGTGGCTGCCGGCGATGGGGAAGAACATCTGAGGCGGTGAAAGACAGTCTGGAGAGCGGATCCCCGTTGTGGTGAACCCTTCTGTCGTTGGAGCAGCTGAGCTGGGGTGGAACACAGCGCAGTAGGAGCAGGACAAACCACACAAGGTTTTCTTTGACACATATCTGTAACAGAAGTAATTGTGTAAGGGCTGGTTTGAATTTGAGGATTCTAACAATGCAGGGATAGGAAATAGACAGGAATAGGATAGGAATGGACTTGCAAAATAGAGAATTTAAAACCACAGGATTTCTGCCAATCTGGGTGTTTGATTCACAAGAATTGGAAGATCACATGATGCAAAGAATCATGGTGAGATTAAGTCAAACCACAAGAAAATGTACGGTTATAATGCTATTATGCTACTATCTCTTAGTCTTGTGCTTCATGAATAGGAATTTGAAAAGGAGGACAAGTGGAAATTTAAAATTCCTATGGTTTTTCTTTCAAGGAGACACTAAAGGAACAAATCCTATAGTTTTCCTTTGCTCCATTCCGTTGAACCAAATTCATGAATAGTACTACCAAAGGAAACTTTCCAACTCCTATGTTTTTCCTTCACTTTTCCTTTCAACCACTGGCGATTCTAGTAGGCAGGCTAGAGCAAGGAAAATCCTACACTCAAAAAATGTTTTTTGTGCGGATTCTAGTAGGTGGGAGTTTTCGTGCGCGTTGTAATTTTGGAATAGCAAGGCGCGGGTTGAGATGGAGGGAGTTGTCGGAGCACAACGAGACAAAGATTTATCTTAAATATTTCGGGGTAACAAGGTGCGGGTTGAAGAGGCGGGAGTTTCGCAGCATGATATACAGAGACGCTAGCTTGAAATTTCGGCATAGCAAGGCGCGGCTTGAAATTTCGGGAGTACAAGCTTAACGTGTACCAAAAAAAAGACAATTCGCACCTCATCGCTAGAGAGAGCCATGTCCCGTTTTACTATATTACTAGAAATGCATTCAAATACAACAAAAAAACTAAAAAAATCAGGACAACAAACATAACGTGTACAGTACCAAAACAATTTGCACTTCCCTCAACAATAAAAAAACAATGTGCGTTGTCTAGCATATGGACTAAATTTGAGTACATTTTCCCTGTTTGAACAGGATTGTACTCAGGTTAGTTATACAACCATCTAAATATTATCTTCACAACACATGACACGAATACAGGGGAAGTAAATTCCCATATAAATACAAACTACATGTACATACGATCTCAAATTCAAATATATGTATCCATTTTATGTTGAATTCAAATCATAGTACATGTATGCTCTAGCTAGAGGTTCGGAATCTAAACCATGTATGATATACTACGTACAATGTGTTTAATGTCACGACCAGATTTTGGGATATAAATTCCCAGAAAAACGGCCTTCGTGCTCACCAGCCCCAGGATTACTATTAGCTGATGAGGCACCAACTTGATACAAGAATTCCAAGCAAGGAACAAAAATTTGTAGTACAAGACCATTTAGGCCTGGGAGTACAACACTTGGTTTCTAATGGTTGAGGGCGGAAGCGGTTGGAAACATCTGCGTCTATGGGACTCCATTTCCCACAAGAACAGCTGACCTGGATAACTCCTATCTTCGCGAGGCTGCACACATCAACACGTAGGCTCCGAGGGTGTCACCGCGATGCATACCTCCATGCAAGGCAATCTGGCCAAGACAATAGCCAGGGACAAGCCAGTGAGTACGTTTGAATGTACTCGCAAACATTAAGAACACGGGTATAATATATCCAACATACTCCAGATTTAAAAGTCGATCATACATCCGTCACGATAATATACGAGAAGCCATGATGCACACATATGGATAAAAATATACCAAAATAAAATACTGGGTGCCAAACGAGTGTCTGAATGACTCCTCGAGCGGAAAATGCAGAAATAATAATACTGGTGCCAAACGAGTGTCTGAATGACTCCTCGAGCGGAAAATGCAGAAATAATAATACTGGTGCCAAACGAGTGTCTGAATGACTCCTCGAGCGGAAAATGCAGAAATAATAATACTGGTGCCAAACGAGTGTCTGAATGACTCCTCGAGCGGAAAATGCAAAAATAATAATACTGGTGCCAAACGAGTGTCTGAATGACTCCTCGAGCGGAAAATGCAGAAATAATAATACTGGTGCCAAACGAGTGTCTGAATGACTCCTCGAGCGGAAAATGCAGAAATAATAATGCCGCAGTCGGGCGTCGGGGCGACACCACATAAAGGGCTTATAAGAGAATAATCACAGTGAATATCCAGGAGGGAGAACCATCGCAGGGATACCCAAAAAAAAATACATGATATAAATGGTGAGTCCAGAACAATAAAGATCACAATCCATACGTGCCATAAATATAAACAATATTTAGCACAGTCGTTTCTCCATCCGAAAACCGATAAATTAGCCAAGTCGTATCTCCATCCGAATACCGTTGCAGAGTTCTAGTTAAATCGTTCTCCATCCGAATACCGTTGCAGAGTTCTAGTTAAATCGTTCTCCATCCGAATACCGTTGCAGAGTTCTAGTTAAATCGTTCTCCATCCGAATACCGTTACTGGATTTCTAATCAGACAGTGATTCTTAGTCAAGAACATGACTATCCAACAGGATATATCCTCTGCAGAGGGAGTACCATTTTCCACGAGTAACGGGATTACTCAGTCCCTCGGGACTAATTCCGTCTACGGTCTTTTGATTGAAAACACGCCTGACCTGCACACACCAGCTCAACTCACCAGTGCCTGGAATCACCCACGACACCTGCCAAGCAAAACTCTAAGTGGGGAGGCTACAACCTCGACGTAGCATGGGATCACAAAATTTATACCGCGCGCAAACTGGGGAAGCTATCCCCTTCGCCTACAACCGAAAACACCCATGCCCCCGGACCGAATGACAGGCTTTAATCCGTGGCCACGGGACCTTCATCACGGCCTCTCTGTACGGTGTGTGCTTTGGAAAGGGGTTGACAACCTACTGAACCATACCCTGTCCCCTGCAGGGGCAAGTGGTGGTACCGACAAAAGGAAGCTATAGATCAAGACTCGGTCTACAACCGACTCGGGTGGTCCAAGTATCCACCAACAATATTACCACTAGTGAAATAAATCACCACTCCTCGAGCCTCACCATGCTATGCCGGGCATACTCGTCTCAACGAGGGATTAGGGACAAGCTCGTGTCTACCCAAGACCACGACTTTCCCGCTTCCTACCGGTGTGCAAGAGAAGCTCACGAGGGCGATCCAAATCCTTAGGGTATCCATTGCTGGCCACAAACAACTCCAAAGTGCACTCATGCATGAGACTACATCGATACATAAACTGTCACATATACTCCAAGTCAAAAGGTGCTGTGATCGCATCAAAACACCACAACAAATATTACGCCAGAGTTCAGAAATGCTTGCCTTCAAGAGTATGCAAAGGATGCACTTATTGGAAGCTTTCCTCTTCCTCCAAAAATCCTATTTTGCAAAATACACAAATACAAATATTTCAAACACAGTACCAAAACCTGTCTCAAATATTTTTGAAATAAATCTTAAAATAAACTAGATGAAATTTGAGAGAGGTAGGAAAAAGAATCAACTCATTTGGAGTATTATTTTAAAAGTTATAGCCAGTCAAAGTTTGGTCAAATCTGTTTTTAAATAAAACCAGAAAAAAAGGAAAACGTTTCAGCAGAAATACGCTTTCGCAGCAGAGGAAACGCACTCGGGGGTTTTACGCCTTCACTTAAACAGAGAGAGGGCACTGCGCAGGTCACTGACAGTGGGTCCAGAGGGCCCACTGGTCAGGTTTGAGCGTTCCTTCCCTCCTTCTCTTCTCTTCTTCCCGACGGGAGCGGGCCTCCGGCGATCACCGGCGACGAACGGCGGCACCTTGAGGTCATCTGCGGGCAGGGATGGGTTGGCTAGACCGAGGTGATCCTCTGGGTGGTTGGGGGGTCGACGGAGGTGGCAGGAATCGCCGGCGGCGAGCTCCGCGGCGGGGGAAAGCTACGGTGGTGAAGTGACTTAGGTGCTCCGGTGGTCTCCGACCGCAGTTGGGTAGCTGGGCAGCTCCGCAAGACTACGGGGAAGCTTCTGGTGGCGTTGGATTGGCGAAAGGGTGGCTGGCTGTGACGAATCGCTCCGGAGCTTGGCGGCGGCCGAGCTGGCCGGAGTTGGGGGAAACGGTCTTCTCCGGTCGATCTACTGCGCGGGAAGCTCTACGAGGAGTGTCTGAAGGCGCGTGAGTGCTCGGAGGGGCTCGGGGACCCTTTATATAGCGTGACGAGGAGGCTCCGCGGCGGCAGAAGATAAGCTCGTCGGCGACAGCCGTTGCTGTAGTTGCAGGGCATCTTGGCGGCGACGAACGCGTTCCGACAGGCAGGAGGATAGGCACGAGCGATTCCTAGGGGCAGCTGGCGCGCGCTGGTGGTTTGGGCGGCGCCGTCCGCGGCGGAATCCACTGCCGACGCCGGCGTGCCGCCAAGGGCGCAGCCAGCGGCACAGCAGGGTGCCAGAGCCATCGTGGAGCAGGGGGCGGCTAGTGCGTGGCTCAGCGATGCACAAGGAGCCAGGGTCGGGTCGCGTCACGTGCGGCAGTGTGGCGTGTCGGCGTAGTGCGCGCGCGTGCAAAACGTGCGCTCTGGGCGCGCCCAGAGCACGCACGGCACCTGTTCGACGCAATGCCAGCGCGCTCTAGATCTCGAGGGTGGAGCTGGCACTGCACAGGATGGAGGTAGGGGTAGCAAGGCACTCTGTGGACAAGGTGGAAAGGTCAGGGGTTCAAGTCCACAGTGCAAACCAGAAAGCTTGCCAAAAGTGGCTGTGCACTCCAGGTGTTCGACAGAATGCCAGATGCACATCGGCAATTCTTGGAGTGGCCAAAAACTCTAGATCAGTGTCTCTCTAGGTGCAGGAGATGATGGCAAGGTTAGTTTGGCAAGGACAGAAAGTTGATAGTGCAAGTTTTGCAAAACACCAGTTTTGGGCAGAAAGAAAAGGGGTTTAGAACATGCACTTCAAAACCTCCAATGAGCCCAATCTCCTGGACTTAAGAGTTTGGTAAGGAGGGCTACAAGTAGGAGAAAGCTCAGGGTCACTAGAGCAAGGAAAAATATGGTTGCAGTACAAATCACCAAATTGGACCAGAATGCAAAAGAGGTTGATCCACTCAAATTTTTCAAAAAAACATCATTGGGTTTTTGCTTGAAGATGAATTGTATGCATCCACTGTCATCTCCAAACACTTGGAAGAATTTTTGAAGAAATATTTAAATGGGTTGCAGTGTAAAAGTGCCTACTAGACCAGATTGGAAAAGTTGGTGAAGAGCTCAAAATATCCAATGGCCAGAAGGTATTTTTGGATAAAAGTGATGTGGAACCATCACATGACATCCCCAAATTTTGGTGGAATTTTTAGAAGCATTTATCAAATAGTTGCAGTGCAAAAAGGGGCTCCAAATTTATGAAAGATCATTTTAAAAGAATAAACCTCATAAAAAATTATGCAAATTAATCCACTGATAAAGGATTGATTTTATAAATAGGGCACACAAGTCCAAAAATACTCTTTGAAGGTTTTCCCACTTTGAAGTAAAAATTCACCATAACAAAAGGTTAAATCTTGACAAATGGAAAAGTTTTATTTCCTGGCAATATTTTAATAAACAAAACAAGGCCATAAATTTTGGGTGTCACATTTAACAAGCACAATACACACACACAAACACCATTTAGACTAGTAAGGCACATGTGCATTGCACGCATGAGATTTGGCAACCAAATTATGAATAAATACCACGTTATAGCATGTAAGCTTTGAGTGATATATGCATGATGTAGATGTTCGTTTAATTCTTATAGTTCATTTCATTCAAAACCATCTAGTTTTTATAAGAAAGTAATCTATTTTAAGATTCATGGAATTGTGCGTTGTAAGGCATAAAGTAAAAACAAATAATGGCAAATCATGTAGAAAAACATTTGGGCAATTCTGATACGGAAGATTCTAGCACAAAGAAGAGGTGCTTGTGTTTTGAGGTTTGTGCATTATGATTAAGTTCAACCATGGAGTCTTCTAGATTGTACGGTGGCAAAATCTGGTGGAATCTAGATGATATCCAACGGCCAGTTGTGCTCAAATTTGTCATCTCTGCACCATCGGATTGGCCCCAATTGAAGGCCCACAAGATTTTGCGAACCATAATGGGCCGGCCCAGCTAAAGGCCCACGAGATTTTGCGGACCATAATGGGCTGGCCCAGCTAAAGGCCCACAAGATTTTGCGGGCCATAATGGGCCGGCCCAGGTAAAGGCCCACAAGATTTTTGTGTGCCATAATGGGCCGGCCCAGGTAAAGGCCCAGAAGATTCTTGCGGATCATAATGGGTCGGCTCAGCTAAAGGCCCACGAGATTTCGCCGACATTAATGGGCTGGCCCAGCTGTAGGCCCACAAGATTTTGAGGACCCTAGTAGGCCGGCCCATTAACTGGCTGCCATGTTTTGGGCCAAATGCCGACCCATATTTGATCCAGTCCATTAATGGTCTGCCACGCTTCGGGCCTAATAGTGGCCCATATGAGATCCGGCCCGTTAAAAGCCTACCACGTTCTGGGCCAAATTACGGCCCAGATCAGGTCCGGCCCTTTAAGAGGCTTTGGGCTCAATTATGGCCCATATCAGATTTGGCCCGTCAACTGGACACTATGCTTTTGGGCCCACTTGCTAAAGGCCCACTTAGTAATTCAGCCTGATATTAGTTTTGGCCTTTTAAGGGCCCGTTTAACATTTCGGCCCTATATTAATTTCGGCCTGTTAAAAGCCCGTCATATAGTTGGGCCTAACTACGGCCCGGTTTGCATCTGGCCTGCTCGCAGCCGATATCTGATTGGGCCAAACAAGGACCGAGTCAATTTTGGCCTGTTAAAAGCCCGTGATTTGATTCGCACAACCATGGGCCGGGGTTCATTTCGGGCTGCTGCCGGCCCGTGAGCTGTTCGGCACGTTTCAGGCCCAACCTACATCGTGATTGCATGACGGCCCGATTATGTACCGTAATTTTACGATTTGGCCGGTTTACTGCGAAGACAGGATATATATACAGTAAAATAACTACTGCATCGTGAATAAGAAAAAACCTAGACCATACAATAAAGAAATTACGGCATATTACATCCACTGGGCATCAAAGTTCGCCACTATGATAAAAGAGCACAAGCAGACAGCAGATTACATACACTGGGCATCAAAGATCGCCACCAGTGCAAATAAACACGCCGACAAAATAATATACAAAACCGACAGCACTTCAATAGAGTTCAAGAAAGGTTAGCCCTGGTGGGGAGCTGCAGCGCAAGCAGCTGAGCAAGATGATGAGACTGCGCTTGTTCAACACTTATATCTTCCTCACTCTGAAAGATAAACAAGCAGACAGATGACAGGTTTTGCACATAAAAGTATTAGTGCTGACAATTCATCACATTTCTTACTGACGAATAAATTGACACAGTTTAAAATTGCATTAACACAATATGGTATTGTTCAGGTCAAGACATGGCAGGAAATGACTTGTGAAGGAGTTGGCAGCTTCACGACACCACTGGATTACAGATCAAGAACTCATAAGTATCAATGGTTAGTGTGCTGTCAATTAATACCATTTCAGATTGGCAAATAAAGAGATGGTTTAAATAATAGTAGAATGATATCACATTGTTCATAGTTAAGACATTGCAGAATATGACATTGTGCTGTAGTGGGTAGGTTCACCACACCACTAGATTACGGATGAAGAAGAGAAGCATACATGCAGTGGAAAAGAAGATCACTTGCTCTGTATAGTTTAATTTACATGGTATGAAGAAGGAACTTGGTTGTACAACTGAAAACTTAAATTGAGAAAGGACAAACTTTTGTTTATGAATTACATAATAAACTTTAAACAAGCAATTTGATGCAAACACCAAAAATAAACAGCTGTCGCAGTCATGCCTAACCAAATATATACAACAAAGTTTGAAGGCTTGAGATGGACAAACTTACATTATTGGTGAAGACAAGCTCTATAAAGGCCTTGTCCATGCTGATGGGGGGGCAATTCAAGAAGTTTACCACATAATCTTCTTCAAAAGCATTTCCTTTATTCTACATTTTGTTAAGACTAAATATAGATGTGATAATATACAAAAAAATGGAGAATATTTAAGATAAGATGAAGAGTGATGCTACATAACCAAGTAGCTATAAATGTATGCAGCGATACAGGCAAAAGGTACAGCCAAGAGCAATGCACAGCTAAACTTCTTCAGTACCAACCTTATGGTAAGAGTAAATATAGATCTGATGTGTAGAAAATGGAGGGCAAAGGAAAATAAGCTGCAGAGTGATGGTACATGAACAACTACCTGTCATTATAAGTACACTGATAAAGGACAGCATGTACTGACAAGAACAATGCAGAGCTAAAGAAAGCATTGGCATTGGATATATTCTACACTAATGTAACCATTCATACAGATCAGATAATTTGGAGCGAACAATTGATAAGCAAGCTATCATGCATACTGCTGTCACATAATGAACCAGGTATGTATGCAAGTACAGTGATACAGGACAACAGGTACTAACAAGAGCAAAGCAGCGGGCAGCATATTTGCGATATCCTGTCGTTCTTGTCAAACCGGAATTCTTCTTCGAGCAGATTTCCTGCAAAAAAGATCCGTAAGGCACATGCGGAAAAGTAGAAGTTCAAATTTTCATGTGATTTCATAGACAGTACCTCATCCTGGGAACGAGACCAGTGCATAACAAGGTTTTTCCATTCAATTTCTTATAAATTTAGCACAGGAGACTTCACCGGAAATTCGTTTATAGACTTGCCATCAAAGTGTGATTTCCTCAGGTAACACCGATACTGCTGCAATGCTTCCTTGAAAAGCACAAGCAAGCTTTGCTCGTCATGACTATCCAGATTGACCCTCGCCTAGTTACAACAATATAATGTAAATCATTGATGTGTTCAATCAGCAGAAAACAGGAAAATAATAACCATGAATAATAGCACTTACACGTAAGTTGGACAGGAAGATGTGAAAATGGTGTTTGTCTTCACAATAATCTTCCCATGATGGGAATATATGCACGTAGTCCCTAACAACATTGAAAGCATTGTCTTTAAACTGGGAATAAATGGAATGGGGTTCCAATCTGCAGGAATTGGCCATCTCTGCAGTTGGGATAGGTCTTCGGCCGGTGGACTTGCTGTACTTTTTGCTGGAGTGGGATTTTTCTGTGGTACAGCTGGTGCTATGGCAAATGAAATCGGTATACCTTTTGCTGGAGTGCAGGTCCTGTGTGGTGGGGCTAGTGGTGTGGCCAGTGAAGTATGGGTACAGTCTGCTGGAGTCGGTCCTACGTTTTGTGTCACTGGTTGTACATCCAATATAAGTTGAGTGTTGTCTGATTTCTCCGGCACCACCACGTTTTTCAAGGACTTTGCTGGTGCTCCTTCAGGTTCGGCAATCACCCTCTTCCTTTTTGATGTCTGATGCACAAGAACAACATTTGAGTGGAAAAACATGGTATGATGATAGATGGAATATGTATTGATAATGGATGGGCATGGCATCTCGACATATATGATGAGTAAACTAAGCAGATGGCGGTGCAACAAAGTAGAAGAAATGCAAGACAACATATGCAAGATAACCGCAATCAATAAAACAGCCAAATTAGAACAGGCACCATGATGGGTGAACAGGACAGGCCATCTGCCTTTGACTCCTCGAGGTTAGAATAGTCATTAGGATCATATTCTGAACAAGAATCAACAGGTGGGGAGCTTATGAGTTTCATTGCATCCAGAATGGCACTCAATGCCTTGGTGCCAATTTTGTAAGTCATTGCAGTGTTTAGCTTCAAGAGTGGACTGCTACTAGTGCGACACAAAGCAGCTACACAGATCATAGTGTATATATAACGGGGAAAACCGTAAGCATTAGAGTAAAATCAGCAAAGTGGAACTTGCTGGAATATATGTGCTAGTATTGCCGGTACGGCTAGAAAGGCTTCGGATACCAGCTCTCTTCAAGTGAAGGTGCGGTATTGTTAATATCAGTGTTACTCTCAAAGGCGACATAGCTCCCCGCATTTCCTTGCTATTCTGATAGGATTCAAGTGGGCAGGTGACTACAAATCCTATTCCTGTGTTTACAAGATCCTACGAATCAAAGAGGCTCAAAGTGTCCATCACAACCGACCGTATAGACCTCTACACTGCAAAAGTCCCTGCTCATCTTCAGTAAAAGGAACATACTGTACCACTATCATACTCCATCCGTTCCAAAATATAAGTCTTGGTAGAGATTTCTACTATGGATCACATACAGATGTATCCAGATACATTTTAGAGTGTAGATTCACTCATTTTGCTCCATATGTAGTCCATGGTGGAATCTATACAAAGACTTGTATTTAGGAACGGAGAGAGTACATATTAAAGAAGAACGGAAGAGGAACATGGTAAAGAAGAGCAAGCAGATTTTGGATAATAAAATGTTGGTTGCGCAGTGCCCACACATGATGAACCAGAGCGCATTAAGAATACAACTCCTAGCTGTCTCTCGACCATTTCAGGCGGTTGGATGAAGATCCTACGTCTCCTAACCCATCTTCTTTCTCGTCTCTGATTCTTCCCATACAGAACACCGCACGGGCTGCCGGTCGGACCACCGGCCCCCGCCGCCTGTGTTCCTCCGCCACCCCCACCCCCACCCCCACCCCAACCCCCACCGGCATCGAGTTTTCTTCGTTCGGCGAGGCCCCACAACCACCTGAGCCCCTTCGTTCACACTGGCGAACTCCGGCGAGATTTGAAAAATCGACTGACCCAATTTTTAAATTTAGTCTACTGTGATTTAACTAGTGTGGAATATAAAGGGGGGAACCATAAGCATTGGGAGTATAGTGTTGAGCGTGCCATGGCGGATCTGAAGGTGCAAACCGGACAAAGGCAACTTCGCAACCAAGACAAGAAATCAGAGTAAAGCAGTGGCGATCTATTTTCTTGCTGCGATAAATAAGTTGAGCAGATACGAAAGAGTACCGCCTCTGGTGCGGCGCCGTGTACGCATCTGCTGAGAATTTGATGGTGCTGCGGTAGCGATGGCTGTCGGCGGCGTGGAAGCAGATCTAGGAGGGTAGACGGTGGCGGCGGGACGCGGTGGACGAGACGGTCGTAGGAGTGGCGCCGACAAGGTGGATGACGGCGGGGATGAAGCGAGAGGACGGGATGCAAGGATCCCAGTCCGAAGCCGTGGATGAGAGAGGTCGATCTCTTGTAATGGACGGTGGCGTCGGGGTATCAGCTCCGACATGGTGGAGGAGGATGGCGGTGGATGGGGTGGCGGACGGCGGCGGACGAAGGAGGGTGGGGTGGAGAGGGTGTTTTGGCGCCCACGGAGTACGAATGGGGAAAAGGGAGGTAGAGAGGAAGGGGGGAACCATGTATTCAGGCCGCGCTTGTCTCAAATGCGAGGAAATTTACAAACTTAGCCCTCGTTTCAAATTTCTACTACATCACAACAACATTAGTCGGTTGGGGATAGGACGGTAATCTCGCATACACTGAATATTTGCCGACGAGAGTTTGTTTTTGGCGCCCACCGTGTATGTATATGAATCGGGGAGGGAGTTGATTTCGGCCGAGGACACACTGTGTTTTGGCGCCCACCGTGTATGAATCCGGGTGAGAGGCGGCTATGTCACGTTTGGGTGAAATTACAAACCTACCCCTATCGAAACCTATAGAAATCCAGCAGATAGGCTTTGCATGGCAGGGATAGGCAGTAGTGATTTCCATCTCGCAGATTTTGGTTTCGGGCGGTTACTGCGACTTTCCCCGCTTCGTTCAAATTTTGTAGAGTGCACGTTTAGCGTGCCAACTCAATTCGAATCCCGTTTGTATTCTATTTTTTCGGGCGGGATCCATTTTCAATTCGAATTACATTCTATATACATCATTTTTTATATATACTTTCAAAAGCACAACAAAAAATTATGCTCCTTTATATGTATAATATGATTTACAAATACAACGATCTCAAAATCTTAAGGTTGAATTCGAAAAAATTTAACCAAATTATGTTCTACTAAAATGTATGGATCAGTAATATCTACATATTAAATAACATAGATGTGCGTGAATTCATATGAGTATGCATGTTTGATAGATCAATTTTGGTTCGAGTATGGATTACATGTATCATCATTTCGAATTCAAATATTTGAATCCCTTGTTTGTTCACTTCTTTCACGCCCATCTCTCTCGCATGCATGCTCCTTCAGGTAGCTATCACTCTCTTTTCTCCAGCTCACCCGCACGCTCACTTCATGTTTCTCCTATCCTCGGAAACATGGTCTCTCGACGTCTCCCTTGAGAAGTGTCACACTCTCCCTATCACTATACATTACACGGTTTTCATTATCTCTCATGTCTCTACTGTTCTCTGGTATCACTCGGTACCTAAGCTTTCTTTTTCACCGCCACACACACAGTCTCCACTCGTCTTTCACTTTGTCTTTCTCTCTATGGGATTCTCTCACACACCCTATATGTCTCTACATATGACTCATACCACTAAAATTACTCTCTCTCTCTCTCTCCTGTAGACACAACATTTGTTGTGGTCTCCTTTTCGTCTCCATCCCAGACTGACATTATTTATTTGTTTACCGATCAGACAAACCCGACTACCGTCTCCTCTCTCTCTCTCACAGACACACACACACAACTCCTGCTTCCACTCCCCTTCCCGACTACCGTCTCTCTCTCACACACACAAAACTCTTGCTTTCGCACCCTGACTCGTATTTCTCTCACAAACATTTATCGACTAGCTAGCCTCTAGATAGGTTTATACACCCGCACACTCGTGCTTCCACCATCGCATACATGTCTCTCTCCCGCTCCTTCTATCTATATTGATTTTTCTTCCCTTCTTGAGACACGCCCTCTCGATTGTGCACACACACACTATCGCCTCATTTTAAGCTGATACCTATCGCACACACACTCCTTGTGTCTTTGTCACACATGCACTCCGTCCTCCTCCACTCTCCCTCTCTCTCACACACACATGGGCTTTTTGCAACAACTAGCAAGATGCCCATGCGTTGCACGGAACATCAAGATGCATTTGTATGAGTAGTTTATCTTGTGGGGGAAAAGGATGAACGAGGGAAGGCCTTATTTGCACATGTGGAGAGGGGTGTGGGTATGTTTTTGCAAAATTGCCATAGTTTCCTTCCTATCCGTCAGATATAGATCGGACGGCCTATATTGCAGGATGGCAGGCACACGATCATCACCAACAATGCTTTTTATAAGAGTATGGATAAAAAAGAGAGTTGGTGATGATGGTGGGCCTGCCATCCTGCAATGTAGGTCGTCCGATTTATATCTGACAGATAGGAAGGAAAATATGGAAATTTACCCGCACTCTTCACCACATTTGCAGATAAGGTCTTCCCTCGTTCATCCTTTTCTCCCACAAGATCTTGATGTTCCGTGCAACGCACGGGCATCTTGCTAGTAAGAGTAGAAATTAGACATATACCACTTCTCGAATCTTGAAACCAACAACATTCCTCCCTTATCTCATCAAAACCGCCAAAGGAATATATTTTGAGTGAAACATAACATATTTTTAGTGATATACGTATTTCAAAACTAGACTTTTTTCTATCAAATCGGTGAGTATGTATTAATCTACTTTGATCGTGTGGCAACGCATTGGCACATTGCTAGTAGTTATTATAATTTGTTGGACACCAGACAAACGGTGGAGTACATATACGAAGAGAAGAGGCGCACGCACGCAGTCGGCCTCTCGCTGTCTCGCACACATGAGTGTTACGTAAAGGCGATGTTAACAAATAAACCCTAAAACCCTAAGTGCACGATTGCTGCATTCGCGGGTACCGGGTACGTGGTGGAGCACCTTTGTAGGAATAGTCAGCTCGCGTGATAATTTGATCCGTAGGAGTTGATGGTCGGGACCACAGGTGAATGACTTGGAGCGCGGTGGCTCGCTAGTTGCTACAGATCGAGTAGCCACGTTTAAAATATCGTTTTTAGCGCGGTTAAGAGTTCCGATTTTCAATGGCGCGTTATAAGTAGTAAGTAGTTGGCACTGGCTTAAGGCCAGCAGCTGGCTATACTATTAACCATGCTCTAACTACTACCTCAATCCTGGTTTATTGGTCACCATTGTAATCTGTGTCAAATTTTGATCATAAATTTAACTAATGAAATGTTAGTGCATGTCACATGCACTAGTCCATCCGTATAGGTGAGTAAGTCATCTTAGGCTGTGCACCGTGACCAAGGAGGAGGAGAAAACGAGAAACGTTAATGTTTATTTGCTAAATAATAGTATTGCATGCAATGAACTAACCACTGCATGTCGTGTTTGATATCTCAAGTCATTAAAAGCATGCACACTCTTTATCTCTTATTGGTTGATATGTCAAGAAACAAGAAACGAGGTAGAAGTTAATGCACCGCGCCTAAGTGTTTTGGGATTATTTGGTTTTCGTAAGATGACTTACACACCTAGACGGAGGGATTACAATGGTGAGGAATAAACCAGTTAAATCTTTGGTCAAAATTTAGCACAAATTACAATGGTGAGGAATAAACCAGTTAAACCAGGACGGAGTAGTAGTTTAGAAGCCCAAATAAATGAGTGAGGCGCCTTATTGTTACTCTCCACTGTGACTAGTCTTGTGGGAAAAGCTGGGGAAGCCGCCAAAAGAACTGGCCCTAGGAGTAGTAGCTAGGGATCGAGTGTGCGAGATGAACCGGAGAAAGTAAATGCAGAGAGATGAAATGCAAAAAAGACGAAGGGGTGTGATGGTTGCTTGTCCGTTTATTTTACCAGGCCACTTATTATTGGGAGTGGTTGGGTTTTGTGATATGACGGCTTTACTGCCGCGCCACGAGCGGGGTGAGAGGTGAGACTCCCGTGCAGCGCCGCCCTCTACACTTGTACTACATCGGTCGTGGTTTATTAGTCCCCATTGAATTTGACTGAAGATTTAACTGCCAAAATGTTAGTGCATGTCAACAAAAACTATATCGTTGGATTCGTATTTGAACATAGTTTTGAATGATATAATTTTAGGTGACATGCATCAGCATTTATCGTACTATATATAATGTTAGTTCAATTTTTGGTTGTACTAATCTATAGTAGTAAGGTGCCCGTGCATTGCACCGAAGAGTGAAATGCATTGATCGGGGAATTGTTTATTTTGACAAAGGATGTGGGGGTCATCTCCTGTGTAACGGGTATTGATAGGTTTCTTCGGATATTATTTCATCTCTAGAGCTCACAAACATCCTGGTGAAATAGATAAAAAGGTATCTTTTGCAAACAAAAGCGTTCAACTGTTCAACCTGCATCCAAAACTTGTGAAGAAATAACACTTATTGTGCTTTGCAAGAAATGATCTTTAAGAATTAGTTTTTGAGTATCGATTGTTATACATGTTGGCTACAGATGACATGGCACTTTCTTATAGTCAACAGTTGGCTATACTATTAAGTAATATTAACCATGCCCTTATACACTTAGATGGAGGGATTAAATCAGGATGACTTGCAAGCGGGCAGAGGAGATGTAAGAAATGGTTCATCGTAAGTCTTTCACCAGTACTGTAGTAAAAATTCATACATGGAAGATTCTAGACTAAACCATAAATGGATACACTTTTGTTCATGCGCGATACTCCAATAGAGCAAGATCCTGCATGGAAGTCTCCACATGCTCAGACAGCGGATTACATTGAGCGAAGACTAATGATCAACATTTAACTTGATAATGCGTACTTCCAGGTGAACCTCCTTGGAGTCCCCGTGCACCGCGTCGGCGGGTAAAGGAGGCCATGGGTTTTCCAAGTCCACATTGGCGGGATAGTCCCAGCTCCCCAGAGTCCAAGTCCGTTCGATGAGGCCGGTGTCGCCACCAACGCGACCCGGAGGGGTAGTAACACTGACCACGCACCCGTACATCGGGCTCGTGTCAGTGTCAGCGTTAGCGGCGTCGCCCCTGATGCACGTTACAGAGACGGGGCGGCGGCCTACGCGGGCCTCGCCGGCGCCCACGATCAAGAGGAAGACGCTGCCGTCCTCCTCCGAGACTAGCAGGCGGCGGTGATCCTCCAGCAACTCCGGCATGGTGAACGGGTAGCACGTCTCATACTTGATGTTCTCCGCCAAGGGCCAGCAGTGACCGCTGCACGCATCCGTGAGGTGATGCACCATGTCCGCCGGCGAGCCACAAAACGGCATCGGGCACTCATAGCAGTGGAATAAGGGCTCCTTGGAGGCATCGACCAGGCCGTCCATGAAACGGGAGTGGCTGTAGGGGACGTTGCGCCAGTTGAATATATGAGCAAGTTACTACGAGATTTAATCCGAATAAGCACAAAATAAATCATGACGGCGATAACAGAGATGAAACTAATCATGTGGACTAGCATAGTAGTAGGATACAGAGTAGAAACATGAATTCTACCACGATTTCGAACAGGAAGGACAGAAACACATACGGTGCAACGGGAGCAGCACCGTTGGCATTGAGGTTGTCGCCCATGTCCAAACACCACGTAGACACGGTCTTTGAGCACGGTTCATAGTCGTTCCACGCTCGGGCATTGAAGTTTGTAACTATTTTAGATTAGAATATACTACTCCTCCGGTGCTAGTAGTAGAGCAGAGTCCTACTCTACTACTCTACTCAAGCAAGTTAGGGCATAGCACTGTAGGGAGTACCAGTACTGTGATCACTCAAGCAAGTTGTCTGGCATCGACATGACCCTACGCTGCTGGTATGTGTCTCGTAAGTCAAGCGGCGTGCTGTAGTCATCATCACCTGTCCACTTCCCGCAGCACATATTCGCTTCTCCATCTTTGTCCGCACATAATCTCGTCCAATCTTCCATCCCCGCTAACAATGGCAGAACCGAGCAGCGTCCGCCGAAAGAGTGGCTGGAATTCGCTCCCCACAGAGGTAATCAAGCTCATTGTTTCGCGTGTGGACAATCTCAGTACCATGCCGCTCGCCGCGTGCTCGTCGGGGCTGTACCGTTTACTCAAAGCCCTCAGGCCGGAGCTTTTTAAGCCAGCTCCTTGCTTGCTGATGCCGCCTGATCTTCAAAAACGGCGTGTCACGCAGCATAACGATCGTAGGGTGGCGAGCATCAACCCCCTTGACTGCGATCCGATCCCCGTCAGCCTCAACTACATTAACGGTATGTACTAGGTCGGCATGAACACGTCTTGGATGGTGCTCGTCGACGGTCGCGGCAGCTGGATGCTCGTGGAGGTCTACACCCGGCGATTGATCCCCCTTCCTTCGATTAACACTGCACTGCTTTGGCACCGCGGCCCAGAATACTCGGAATCTTACAGTAGCCAACATGAAACCAAGTTTGATTTTCTCAAGGTTGTAATCTGCCAAGTGCCCACAAGATCTGCGAATTATAAAGACTTCAGGCTAATTGCGTTCTTCAACCGCGGTCTCGCCTATCTGACAGGTCACTGCGGTAAGTGGATAAATCTGCACGTCCATCGCAGGATCATACATCCTCCATGGTTCTCTGATGCCATTGAACACAAGGGCTTCATTTACGCTGTCGACTCCTTCTATGGCTGGACGTATTGCTGGCCTACTCCAGTCATCGCTACAAACGGCTGTTACAGCAGTATGTTACTTTCCTATGATATCATGATGGCTTGCTTATATTACTGTCAACATTTGCTGAAAAAATATTCATGCTCATAACATGTTGTTCTTAAGATTGACTAAATCAAGAGCCCTTTTTTATTTAACTCCAACTTGATATGATGTTGTAGGCCGCCTGGTGTCCCTACCCTTCCTAATCCCAGAACCTTTCAAAGAAAAGCGGCATGGAAGTTGCAGGAGGTTCCTGGCTCGATCAGACGACGGCGAAAGATTGATGATCGTTCGCACGTACCGGACGTGTTGTTTCGCGGAATACAATCACAGTCACTGCAAGGTCTTTGAGCAGGATCCCAGCTTCTCTGGGCCTTCAGGAATTTTTGACTGGAGGCTGGTAAGTAGCATTGGTACACGGTCTCTGTTTGTCGGACTGAAATATCCGATTAACCAGGAGATAAACGACGGCAAGGATCATGATGGCAGCGCGGTTTCGTTCATCAGGAAAAACTGTGTGTACACGGCGTACCATGCGTCTCTGCATGCACCATACCCTGATATGTGCCGCCACGCTCTGCAGCCCAAAGTAGGAGAGAGGGTCGCAAGTATCAGACTTTGACCTGCTGGCTGGAGTTTCCCCCGTCAGGCACCCATCTGGTTCAAGCCGTCAGCCAATCTCCACAACTTAATAAATAGTAACGTCTAACTGAGCCAGTTAGTTAGATGCGTACAGTTGGTGTAGTAGGATCTTTACTTAGTTTGATGCATACACTTGTTCTTTTTGGTAGCCCTTTTGTAATGATGGCTGATGTTTGGTTTGGAAGAGAGAGCTGCATCTTCACTCTTCTGGCCTGCTTACTGCTTCTGTTGCACCCCCAGCCCTGGTTGCTGCTGCTGCTGTTTTCAATGTACAATCAGTAGTATATTTCGTCTGTTGGTTGAATAAATGTGTTGTTAGAATGACAAACACAATGTTTTGGAAGTCGTTGCACGGTTCGATGCTTTAGTGCCCCGTACCGTACGTAGCGCATACTATTTTTCGTACGGAACACATTTTCCACTTGTTGATAACATGCAGCCCACTGATGAAGGCCCAATAGAGAAGCCCATAATTAACTGGAAGGGAGGCTCTCACATGAATCCGGCCCAGGTACATGCTCATGGTCCCCTAAACATAAATAAGTAAAATAAATAAAGCTAAATGCTCATGCACCAGTTCTTTGGGAAAATAGGTAGCCCAGTATTTCTTTTTGAAGAATACCCAAGCTAGGCCTATTTGTTTTCTCCGAATTACTGGGCTGCAAATCTTTCAAGACGAGGAGGGATGCATTCCGGCCTGGCTTAAGAGTATGGTCAATGTCTGTTAAAAGTAATATCAAAAGGGGTTGAAAATTCCAAAAATTTATAGCAAATGGGATATAAGTTTCTTTTTTTGTTTTTGTTCTTCACTGATATCTTATACGTATTTCATTGGATTTAACATGACATAGTACTAATTTATTTTTAAATTTGTTTTAGTATGGCTATTAATTTTTGGATTAAGAATATTTCATTCCCCAGCAAAAATTTGCGAATTTTCAAAATTTCCCACATATTTAGTTAATTTTTTGACCCTGGTACTGACCAGAAAATGGCCAGCAATTCTAAAAATGGAAAACGGGCTGCAATAAATTCCATATGAATTAGAAAATGAGTAAAAATTATAAAAATAATAGCAAATGGGCTGTACACGCCACAGATTTCGAGACTGACTTGTTTACGCAAGGCTTTGTCAGTGAACACACGATTCTAGCAGCAGTGACTATTGGATGTCCATCCAACGGCCGACGTGCTTCTTCAATCTCTGATCTTCCTGCTCCAGCCGCCTAAACTAGCGCCGGCGGGACTGCCTGCTCCCTCCTCTTGTGGCCCGCTGTGATGCCGCGCAGGCTTCCCCGGCCCACCCTACTCCCTCCGCTGGCCTGGCCGCACGCAATCAACTGCCTCCTTATTACGCAAAAAATATGATTCCTCCCACTGACATCTGGGGCACACTGGTTGGGAGGCTGACCTGTGGGCCTACTAAGTTGACGCGTACACAGGGCTTGTCAACTTAGTCAACAAACGAATCTAGCAGCAGTAACCGTTGGATTTGAATCGAACGGTCCTGCTGCTTCTTCAATCGCTGCTCTTCTTGCACCAGCCACCCAAACCAGCGCCGGGGAGACCGCCTGCTCCTGCCTCTAGTGGCCGGCTGTGCTGCCGTTGAGGCCTCATCGCCCCCTACTACTCCCACCGCTAGCCAGGCCCTGCGGCGACGGCAGCCTCACACCGCAACGGAACCAGTGAACCCTCGTACTCCTCTCCGCGTGGGCATCCACTTCCGCGTCTTCCCCGGCTCTGCGTCATCCACTTCCTAGGCCTCGCCGTCGTACATCGCCTTGGTGCTCTCGGCGCGGCGTGGTCAACGTGGTGAACGACATTCCGTCGGAAGAATACTGTACGTGGAGAGGCTGACAGCTGGGTGCACGGCCACAGCCCAATTTTTTTTGTGATTTGCCAAGTAAGTCACTTTGTCAGGCCTGTTGGGCTGCAAATATTTCAAGACGAGGAGAGCTTTCATTCGGCTGGCCGAGAAAACGGCCCATCAGTAATGAGAAATTGGTTGTACATTTTTAAAACACATCAAACCGGCAATTAGTTTCAAATATCTTTTTTTTTCATTTCGAAATTTTAAATTACATTAATTTTTATGTGTGGAGAATATGTTGGATTTTATATTGATATACATTTATTTTTAAAATTAGTTTGAATGTGATTCGAAATTTTGGGATTAAAAACAGTTCGGACCGCACCGAAATATGCAAAATTTCGTATAATTTTTTAACCGTGGCCACAATATGGCCTGTAATGCTAAAAAAATATGGGCTCCAAAAAAAACCTTAATAATTAGCAAATGGGCTGTAAGTTATTAGAAATAATGGCAGATGGGCTGTATGCTGTTTTCCACATATTTGAGGCTTTCCTAAAAAAAGGTTGACGCACAAGCACTGACTGTTGGATGTCCATCCAACGGCCGTCATGCTTCTTCAATCTCTGCTCTTCCTGCTCCATCCGCTCAAACAAGTGCCGGCGGGACTGCCTGCTCCCTCCTCCCCACGGCCGGCTCTGCTGCCGCGCAGGCCTCACCGCCCCACCATACTCCCATTGCTGGCCTAGCCATCCCTCTACTCACCCACACCTGATGTTATTCTCCGGTGACGACAGACGAACCAGTAAACCCTCGTATAGTCGTACTCCCCTCCGCATGGGAAACAACTGCTGAGTCTTCCCTGCCTCTGTGTCGTTCCCTTCCTAGGCCTCGCTGTCGTTCACCGCCCTGGTGCTCTCGGCGCGGCCAGGTCAACGTGGTCAACGACCGACATGCATCTGAAGTGGACTGTACATGGAGAGGCCGACAGCTAGGTCCACGGCCGCACGCAAGGAAATGCCTCCTTATTACGCGCAAAATAATGATTCCTCCACCTGACATCAGGGACCCACCGAAAGGGCCTCTGTATTTTGCGAAAAAACGTTACCGCCGCTGATAGCTCGGACCCACCAGCTATATCTTCGCACGCAAGGAAGTGCCTCCTTATTACGCACAAAAAATGAATACTCCCCCTGTTAGCTGGGACCCAGTATAGTGGCAGGCTAACTTTTGGGCCTACTAAGTTGACGGGGATGGAGGGCTATGTTAACTTAGTCAATATGCACGATTCTAGCTCTAGTGACCGCACGATGTCCATCCAACGGCCGTAGTGCTTCTTCAACCGCTGGTCTTCTTGCTCCAGCCACCCAAAGCAGCTCCGGTCGTGCCGCATGCTCCTGCCTCCCGTGGCCGGCTGTGCTGCCACGGAGGCCTCACCGCCCCCTACTATTCCCACCACTGGCCAGGCCCTGCGGCGACGGCAGCCTCACACCGCAGCCGAACCAGTGAACCCTCGTACTCCTCTCCGCGCGGGCTTCCACTGCTGCGTCTTCCCCGGCTCCCCGTCGTCCCCTTCCTAGGCCTCACCGTCGTCCACCGCCCTGGTGCTCTCGGCGTGGCGTGGTCAAGGAACGACTTCCATCGGACGTGGACTGTACGTGGAGAGGCTGACAGCTGGGTCCACGGCCGCAGCAACGAAGTGCCTCCTTATTACGCGGAAAATAATTATTCCTCCACCTGACAGCTGGGACCCACCGGACGGGCCACAGTATTTCGCGAAAAAAACGTTTCCCCCTAACTGCTGGGACCCACCAGCTACATCTTCGCACGCAAGGAAGTGCGTCCGGGCAAAAAAAGACGATTCGCCCCCCTGACTGTTGCGACCCACCAGCTACATCTTCGCAGGCAAGGAAGTGCTTGACAGTCGGGACCCACCTGGTCGAAGTGTACGTAGCGTTGTCATTCTGGTCACGAACGTGTACGTACATATATACTGGTGGATGTAGAGGCACGCACGTGTCGTAGTAGAGGCGCGTACATGTCGTAGTAGAGGCGCGCACATAGCATGTACACGTACATACAGCGGCCAGGGTGCAAGAAAGAAAATACGGCCACGTATGTGTACATACGGGTGGGGTCTCGAACGCCTACTCGCGCATACGTACGGCCAGGGCTCGTGTACATGGTTGGGTCGGAACGGAGAAACAGCATCGTCGTCGTGTTCATGGGGAGCCAACCGGCTGGTCGGAACGGAACGCGTCGTCGTGTTCATCGGGAGGGCTTGGACGGAACAGCCGATGGAAACGAGGCCTGGCGTACCGCAGATCGGAGGAAACGGCCTTGTGTTCGACCGGCCACGTTTGAAACGGGATCCTGTTCATCGGGAGGGGTCTGGCGTACCGCAAAACGGTGGAAACGGACCTCCTACGGTCGAAACGGGGGTCCTGTTGATCGGGAGGGGTGTGGCGTACCGCAAAACGGGACTCCACGGGATACTGTTCATCTCCACAGTCGACCCCCTCCATCCTCCACGGGCTACTGTTCATCCACCGTCGACCTCCTCCAGCCTCCACCTGCGACTGTTCATCCACAGGCTCCTGTTCATCCAGCCTCCACCACGCGCTACTCCACCGGCTACTGTTCAACCAGCCCTCTCCACGGGCTCCTGTTCAACCACCCCTCCACGGGCTACTATTCATCCAGCCTTCCACCATCTACTGTTCATTCTGCCCTCCACGGGGTGGTCCTGTTCATCCAGCCCCAACCGGCTCGATCGATCGGGGTCCTGTTCATCCAGAGGCAACACCACGGGGTCCTGTTCATCCACCCCCACCGGGAACTGTTCATCCAAACCCCCCAGCAACGCTCACTGTTCATCCAGAGGCAGCATCGATCGGCTTCAGTTAGCAGCAGTAGCGAAGGAATCGCTCGATCGGGTTCAGTTAACAGCCATCGATCGATCGCTCGGGTTCAGTAACGCGTAGCCTGCAGTGCAATCGCTCGGGTTCAGTTAGAGCCCAACGCCTCGCTCGGGTTCAGTTAGAGCCAACGCCTCGCACACATGCGTGTACGTGTACGAGAGAAACGCGCATCACTTGGCCCCCGACCCCCCTCCGTAACCGGGAACTCCCCAAAATTTTCCTCGCCCTCTCTTCTACCACGGTTTTTTACGTCATGGACGGCCCAAAGAATGTCATGCACCTGCGTCTCCGGCCCGCCCAGGACGAAAATCCCATTTTCTGTCATGATTTTTTGTCATAGAAGTAGGAGCCCACCACATCTATGATGATACCGGGTTTTGTCACAATTATTGTCATAGAAGTGTCATATGTATGACAGAAAAAAATTTCGTTCGGCCCAAAATGTCACGGATGTGTGTTTTTTTGTAGTGATATAGGGGTATAGATATAGAAATGTGATGGGAAAGCCACCCATCATCTCTAATTAGAATAGTGTGTCCATGCACGGATGCATTGTGGCCAAATGATATCTGCCATCGATATCTCAAATTCAAATCAGTCTGACCTTGTTCAATGTGTATACAATACAACATGCTCGTTTCCAAACCACACCGCGCATATCTCAGTTATATTCATGCATGCATGGGTTTCAAACATCATGATCTCTTATTCAAATATTTGAATTCAACCTTACATTGATTATGACCTCACCTAGTCTTTTACACCCACACAGTCGTCTTCTCTTTTATAATTGTACCACTAACTTTCTCCTGTGCATGCATGCACACAAAGTACCAGTTGGCATTATCCATCGCACACATGCAATCTTTTTCTTCAGGTCCGTGTCCCATGCATGCACACACACACACCTCCCCCTCTCCATCATATCGGGCATTCTTTATCTCTCACGTGCATGCGCAACGATCGATGTTCCTCTATGTGTGTGTATATATCGCTAGGTCCTTCACAGTTTCCCACACAAACCGATCAATCTATATATCTAGTGAGGTTTCACCCTCTTTCCCACATCCACATAGATCAATCTATAACTCTCTATATAGGATTACATAGCTAATACACACACATTAATTATATATCCAACGTCCCCCTCTCATCATCCATGCCTTCCGCTTCATCTCTCAGACGTGCGCACAGTGGCGAAGACAGGGGCAGCAAGGGCCCTGCCCCCTAACATCACTATATATCGAGTCTAATATGTATGTGATCATTAGACAATTGCTGGTAAAATGGTTTAAGTTGATGAATTGGCCATCCATGTAAAGGATTAGCAATGCTTGGCCCCCTAGCTCATTTTTTTCATGGCTCCGCCACTGCGCGCAACAGCACACGTTCTCGCCCCCTCTCTTTAAATATTGATCTCGCACTTGTGCACTCCTTTATAGTCTCCCTCCACTTGGCCCCTCGCACCATCTACTAGCCCCCCACCGAATTTTGCCACATGTACAATCTAGCAGACTCCATGGTTGAACTTAAGCATAATGCACAAACCTGAAAACACAAGTGCTTCTCCTTTGTTCTAGAATCTTCCGTATCATAAATGCCCAAATTTTTTTCTAGTTGAATTGCCATTATTTCCTTTACTTTATGATTTACAATGCACAATTCCATGAATCATAAAATAGATTGAGGGCTTCTTTGATTCAAAGGATTCTCAAAGGAAGTTTGAAGGATTCTAATCCTTAGGAATTTTCCCTATCTTGGTTGTTTGATTCGTAGGATTGTAAACCATAGGAATTTTTCCATAGGATTCATTTGCACTAGATTTCATAGGAAACATCCCATCCACTCAAACCTCTTTGAAAGAATCCTGCATTTTTTCTATGCACAATCAAACACTCGGACAATCCTGTATGATTCAAGACGACATTCCACTCTAATCCCATGTTTTTCCTATTCCCGCGTTTTGGAAATCCTACGAATCAAAGAGGCGCTAGCTTTTTTTATAAAAACTAATTTGTTTTGAATGAGATGAACTATAAGAATTAAATGAAGGTCTATATCAGGCATATATGACTCAGAGCTTACATGCTATAGTGTGGTATATATTCATAATTTGGATGCCAAATCTGATGCATGCAATGCACGTGTGCCTTACTAGTACTTTGAGTATGTGCAAAAAACGTAAATTAGAATTCTAATGGCACGCTACACAGTGTCTCTCTTACAGTTCATGAAGCCACGTGGCACCTGTGGAGGCGTTTTCACGACCTCCTTGTGTGGATTGATCATAATGATGTGCTGCTTGTTCGAGAAGAATGTGCTCGTCCTCTCTAAGCCACACTGGCGGTACATGCACGAAGCAAAGATGTGCACGCACGCCACGCACGCACTCATTCCCTTGCACGCACACGCGGGTACACGGGTGTAATGCCCCGAGACCGATGCGCCAGGTGTCTCCCAATTATTCGCCGTCGTTGCCACGTCTTTCTGCTTGCATGTTGCATTTTGCCATGTCAGCATGTGCATTGCATCATCATGTTTTCAAAACTTGCATCCGTCCGGGTTCCCCCAATTCTCTTCGTTGTCAGTTCTGAGCCCAGGCACACTCGCACGCGCCCGCGGCACGTCCGATATAGTATTTTATAAGTGGCCGGAAAAAATTCTCAAAATGGGTTGAAAGTTGGCATGTGGTGTTGTTAGGTTGTTTGTAGGCCGCCTGCCAAGTTTCATCGCATTCGAAGTCCGTTTGACGCCCCAATGGATAACTATAGCGGCAGTATAGCCGGTCTATCGTCGGATGTTTTTTGTCTCCGGAAACAGTTGCCGGGCTGCACTCCTTCCCTCTCATCTTAGCCCAACCTTCTCTTCACAGCCCACCTAGGCCTGCTTAACCCCCCTTCTCAATCGGATCCGTCGGATCGCGATCGGATGCTCTGAAAACCCCTCCTAACCCCCAAACCCTAGCATATTTGCTATATATGGGCACCCCTAGTCCATTTTGGGCAACCTAGACCCCTTCCCCTACATCCCGCCACAGCCTCCACCCTCCTCACCGCATTCCATGCCGGCCAGCCCCCTCCCCGCCACTTGGCAGCACCGCCACGTGTGCTATTCCAGCATCCCCACCGCACGGGCCCGCGGAGCCCGGATCCGGCCTGCCCTGGCCCATATCGGGCCGCACCTCCGCCGCAAGCGGCGGATCGCCCGCGTCGCCGTCCCGAACCGCCGCCTCCTCCGGCGCCCGAGCCAGTCGCGCCTCGTCCCGCGCTTTGCCTCTTCGCCGGCCCCGTCGCCCCGCGCCTCGTCCCGGCCGGAGGAGCTCCACCGCCCGCCTCCGACGACTGGACCTCGCCGGAGCACCCCAGGGATCCCGCCGCCGCAATGACCCGGAGCTTCCCATGGGAGCTCGCACCGGACCTTGCTGCTCCGAGCTCGCCGTCGGCTCCTCTCGCCGCATCTAGGGAGCCCCGGCTGGTTCCGCCTCTTCTTGACCTCGCCGACCCTCTCCGCGTCGCCCCTCATCGGTGTTTGTCTCAGCAGCCGCCGCCCCTGCATCCTGGTCGAGCGGGTGCTCGAGGAGACGACGAACCGCCCCGCTCGCCCGCTTGGGCCATCGGGTGGGCCCCAGCCACCCGCGGCCTGGCCAGCCTACTGCGTCCGGCCTACCCCGACCCACCACCGACCTAGGACTCAGCCCATGGTGAGGCCACCCCCAGCGCCTCTTTTCCCCTCTGTTGGGCTAGCAGTTTAGGCCCGACATGTTTTTTTCGTGTCCCTGACGATTTTATCAATTATCTAGAGAAAACCTGTTTTGTAGTTTAGTCAATCTACTTCATGCATATAATAACTCATGAACCATGCATCATATGTAAAACTTTAAGCTTGAAAACTGTTTAGAATTTTGTCTAGTTTCATAATTTGCAACTGTCAACCATGTTTAAAATGTTTTAAATATGTTGTTTGA
Organism: Triticum aestivum; assembly: GCF_018294505.1. NCBI lineage: Eukaryota > Viridiplantae > Streptophyta > Magnoliopsida > Poales > Poaceae > Triticum > Triticum aestivum. The sequence goes on from NC_057796.1 coordinate 393,289,285, forward strand.
TTAAATTTGCTCATATGCCATGTTAAGATGTTTCATTTCATAACTAATTAACCGCAGCTCGGATTGAAATAAACTTGATATGTAAATGTGGTGGAAAAATGCATAGTTTGACATGGTGCACTCATCTTGCATGTTTAACAACTCTAAAATATGGTTTAGGGCAGAACAGTACCAAATCCATAAATTGGATATGAGGATTTTTCGGAATTGTTGTTTGTTGTTTCCGGCCTCATTTAAAATTGCCTAAATAGTTAGTTTACTTATGCTTCACCTCTTGCCATGTTTAATAACATTTACTATTGTTGGGTACATAAACGGGAGAGAACTATATAAGTCATGTGGTGTTTCGTCAATATGAAACTTGTTGCATATTGAGCTCCACTTAACTTGTAGTTTTGTTTGTGCACTTTGCCATGCCATGCATATTTAAACCGGGCATGCATCATACTTGGTTGTGCATCATGCAATGTTTATGCTTGTGTGTTTACCATGTTGTTTGCTTCTTTCCGGTTTTGCTTCTTCTTGATAGTTCCGGTAACATTGCGTTTGTGAGGGTCCGTTCGACTACGTCTGTTTGTCTTCTTCATGGACTCGTTCTTCTTCCTTGCAGGATTTCAGGCAAGATGACCATACCCTCGATATCCTTTCTATCTTTGCTTGCTAGTTGTCCGTTCTATCTCTATGTCGCGCTACCTACCACTTGTTTATCATGCCTCCCATATTGCCATGTCAAGCCTCTAACTGACCTTCCTAGCAAACTGTTGTTTGGCTATGTTACAGCTTTTTCTCAGCCCCTCTTATAGCGTTGTTAGTTGCAGCTGAAGTTGAAGTTTGTTCCATGTTGAAACATGGATATGTTGGGATATCACATTATCTCTTATTTAATTTATGCATCTATATACTTGGTAAAGGGTGGAAGGCTCGGCCTTATGCCTGGTGTTTTGTTCCACTCTTGCCGCCCTAGTTTCCGTCACACCGGTGTTATGTTCCTTGATTTGGCATTCCTAACGCGGTTGGGGTTATGGGACCCCCTTGACAGTTTGCTTTGAATAGAACTCCTCCAGCAAGGCCCAACCTTGGTTTTAACATTTTCCACCTATACCTTTTCCCTTGAGAGTCGCGCTCTCGAGGGTCATCTTTATCTGAACCCCCCGGGCCAGTGCTCCTCTGAGTGTTGGTCCAAAATAGAGCCACTTGCGGTGCCGCCCCTAGGCAACTTGGGGTATCTTCGGTTGCCGTACGTAGTGTTCATCCGTTGTGCCCTGAGAACGAGATATGTGCAGCTCCTATCGGGATTTGTCAGCACATTCGGGCGGTCTTGCTGGTCTTGTTTTACCATTGTCGAAACGTCTTGTAACCAGGATTCCGAGTCTGATCGGGTCATTCCGGGAGAAGGAATATCCTTCGTTGATCGTGACAGCTTGTGATGGGCTAAGTTGAGACACGCCTGCAGGGTATAAACTTTCAAGAGCCGTGCCCGCGGTTATGTGGCAGACGGGAATTTGTTAATATCTGGTTGTAGAGAACTTGACACTTGACTTAATTAAAATCAATCAACCGCGTGTGTAGTCGTGATGGTCTCTTTTCGGCGGAGTCCGGGAAGTGAACTCGGTTTTGGGTTATGTTTGAACGTAAGTAGCTTCAGGATCACTTCTTGATCACTTGTACCTTCACGACCATTGCGTAGCTTCTCACCTTACTCTTATTTGCATATGTTAGCCACCATATTTTGCTTAGCACTTGCTACAGCTCCACCTCATTACCTATCCTACCCATAAGCTTAAATAGTCTTGATCTCGCGGGTGTGAGATTGCCGAGTCCTCGTGACTCATGGATACTTCCAAAACAGTTGCAGGTGCCGATGATACCAGTGCAGGTGACGCAACCGAACTCAAGTGAAAGTTCGACGAGGACCTTGGTCGTTACTATGTTTCATTTCCCGATGATCAGTAGTGAAGCCCAATTGGGACGATCGGGGATCTAGCATTTGGGGTTGTCTTCTTTTATTTTGGTTCCATAGTCAGACCTTGATTCTACTCTGGATGATGTGTGTTTAACTTGTTATTTGTGTGTAGTGGCGATTGTAGGCCAACTCTTTATCCCTATCTGATTCAGTACATGTGATTGTGTGAAGATTACCCCTCTTGCGACAAAACCACCATGCGGTTATGCCTCTAAGTCGTGGCTCGACACGTGGGAGATATAGCCGCATCGTGGGCGTTACAAGTTGGTATCAGAGCCATCCCGACTTAGGAGCCCCCTGCTTGATCGAATCGCTGACGTTGTTGAGTCTAGAACAAAATGTTTTGAGTCTTTGGATTATATATATCGGAGAGTAGGATTCTTTTTACTCCTCAGTCCCTTCGTCGCTCTGGTGAGGTCTCCTGACGTAGATGTTTTGACTTTCCTATCCTCAAATTTCACGAAAAAATTAGGATCACGAGGGTATCTTGGGATCATTCCGATATTCTTGTGATGAGAACATTGTTCTTGGTGCCTCTTGACATTTAGGGGTTGTGGCAGTGTCCTAGGGAGTTGAGTTCCGAGGTGTTGTCATCACAATTTTATCGTTGCAGTTTTGGAATACCTGAGTTCGCCGACATCGAATATCTCTTTTATGCAGTTAGTGGTGAGATAACCTCGACGCCACCCAGTACTGGGGCGGGTGTTCGGGAGTATTTCCATAGCTTGTATAACAGATGCTTTTCGAAGGTTGAGGTACATGATTTCTGGGGTTTTCTTGGTTATGTGTTGACGGATGGATACAGCTGGAGCACAGGGCTTGTTAATTGTGTGATATATATTGTGCCTCCCTATATCCCCTACACCAGATTGCATAACCAGAAAGTTTCGGGAGTTTATAAGTGGGAATTCAAGTAGCTCCTAGGATATCTTTCAGACAGATGGATGATATGAGAATGGGGTTCGACGTCTAGTGGTCCGCCTATCCACGGTTGGTTTTACAGCTCGTTGTGTCTTAAAGAGTCCTTGGCTATGCTGACTCGGGGACACTTCGTATGTCATGTCCACTGCCTTGTACATGATGGTGTTGTACGATCGAGCCCGTGTGGGCCCCACCACGAAAATTTCGGACGAAATATCTACCATATGTTTGTTCCGACTTATTCTGCAAGCCAATCCTTTGTTTTGTTTTGAGTTGTGGTATTTGAGTTGCGTCAATGTCAAGTGTTGATTCCATACCTTTCCGAAGTGGTGTTCTCATATTTCGATGTGAATGCAAATCCTTTCGATCATCAAGTTTGCCATCTCAATTTCTTCTTAACCAGCGTGCTTCTCTTCAAGTTAAACCGATCCCTTCAACATTTGCATGTTAAATTATCACTTCTTTTCAATGGTGTTTGTTTTATCCGTCCCCATGTTTTCTTTGTTTTTCCCGCCTTCCCACCCTTTTTCTTCAAGGACTAAGATTTCTTAATCAAGTATCCTTTTATTGATGGGAAGCCTCTCCATTCTTTTCCGTCAATGTTCTTATCCGGTGATTCTCAAGAAGTTACTAAGAAACCTTCAAGTTTATCATTCTTCATTCTCGTATTATTTTCTGGGGGATTCAATTCAAGTTTTCGGTGTTGATCATATCCCTTTTTCCTTATTTCAAATGCTTTGCCATTCCGGTGCACCAATTAATTATTCACCTTAGGCTATTCATTTGTTCTGGAGTGCTGAAGATATCTCAAAAGATTCATGATTCAATTCTTAATCCGTTTAACCTATTTCGAGATTGTTTCCTCATTCAAGCCAGTTAATTCAACCGGTGCAATCTCTCTTTTCAAGCAATCTTTTCAATGGTGTTTCTTTTGAGTGGGCCCTAACCCACTGGTCTTTTCCCAGGATCTTACCTGACTCTTCTATTTCCCCAGAGTTATTCTCAAATTCTTTTGAAGTTTTACGTAAGAATGATTTTCATCAGTCAGATTCTTTTCCAAGATCGATTTCAATTATCTTCATTGTTGGCTCAACCTCTTCGCTTTTTATTCTCCCAGAGTATTTCAACAATTTTTGGTGGTGTTTCTCGTCATCACTCTCAACATTTTAAGACCGAAGAAGAGTTTCTCTTAAATCTTGGTCCATTCTCTTGAAGATTCATGGTTCTAGCTTCATGACATCCTCTCAAATTGTTCCGATCATCAGGAATTCTCGTCACCCATTAGGAGCAATCCAGGAGTCTTTTCAGCTTGATTCTCCGGAGCCCTTCATCTCAGAATTATTCATTCTCAGCATTCATCTCTCTTTCCCCAATCTTACCGGTGCATCATTCAAGTATTCTCTAGTGAGCTTGTGATCTCTATGTTCACTTGTATCTAAATTCTCTCAAGTATCTTCGCTCTTTTCTAATTCTTCCCGGCGAGTCGTTCTCTTTTCTTTAATTGTTTTCAATTCTTACAACGGTTTGTTCAAGTTTCCTCTTCCTATGTACTCATATTAATTTATTCGTTGTTTCAATCCTACCGGTGGTTCATTGAAGGCCTTCTCTAGTTTACGCTATATCTCTCATAATCCTTTTTACGAGAATAAGTTATAGGCAATCCGTTGCTTGTCATCAATTTAAATTGGTGAAGGATACACATAACATAATAATTATTATTGTTTCATCCAAGTGATCTAGTTTTTCTCTTTCCAGAGTTGTTCATCATGTCACATTTCTCGGTTCGAGATTCTTCATCTTTTCTTTTCTGGAGTTCCAAGTTTTCCGCATTATCTCGTCGCGAAGCTCCATCTAAATCATCACAAGGTTTCACCTTGTGTTCTCAACTTCTCTTTCTTTTTGTCATCCTTTTCTTACCGGAGTTCTTCATGGAGGCTCTACATGGTGGTCCGTCAAGGATTCTTTTCTTTTTTCAATTGTTCTTCAAGATTTCTCTCGAAGTTATGATCTGTCAAACTATACTCAAATTTAAACAGGGTGCTCAACACATGTTTTGTCTTGAGGAGTTCAAGCATTCTTCATCTTACATTCAAGTGCAATTCTTTCTACCTTATCTTCTGAGGTGGTGCTATGTCATTATTGACAATTTCCCTTCGTGTTTCAAGTTGTCAAGAAAGAGATAGTTAAACCCACCAATTTCTTCGAGCATGAGCTCTTCTCAATCCATCAATCTCTTCATTGGAGTTATCTGGGGTTATATTTCACCTAAAGCCTTCCCTAAGGAATGTTGCTCTTTGTGGTGATTATCTATGATCCAAGTTTTTCTCCTTATCACCTCGGGGGAATAAGCCTTCTATCTTTTCTAGCTCTCAACAAATATTTTTCCCGTGAGTGGCAGGTTGTCGCCTCATTATTTTGAGATGTTTCCCATAAGCCCACAACAAGCTTATCCTTTCGTTGTTGATAATCCAACAACTCCGTTCTAGCATTTCTTGTAAGCGTGCTCTTCCTAGATCTTGTTTCCCTCTGTTCATTCCACTCCATTCTTTCACTTCTTCTGGAGGCATTGTGATGTTGCACTCTTCGTCCCATCATCTCGCTTTGCTAAGATCACGTTCTTTCCTTTGCTTATCCATTCAACAGGAGTGTCGTGCCTGATGTAGCTATGTACCTAGGGTAGGGTTATAGGCCTGACCTAAACACCCTCCCCTAGGACATCACCCTAAAACAAGAAGCATTCAAGGGATAGCATCATCCACACGGCCAGAAGCATTCCACTCGGGGAACCCGAAGACACTCGACCGCAAGAATTATCACTCGACAGACAGAAGATCTAAAGTCACTCTACACAGCAACGGTCGGGCGTTTACTCCATAGACTTAATAATCATTTATGTCGCTTTATTACTGGCGTTACCTGTATCACCATCTCTTTATGTACCTTAAACCCCTTGTAAGGTGGGCTGGCTGGGGTCTAGGCGCACTCTATATAAGCAACCCCCCTCCACTAGCACAAGGGTTCGCACCCCCTGTAACACACCCACATGCATAATCCAGTCGACTGCCTCTGGGCAGCGAGACGTAGGGCTATTACTTCCTCCTGAAGGGCCCGGACTCGTAAAATTTGTGTTTACAACTTCTCCATAGCTAGGATCTTGCCTCTACATACCTACCCCCCATTCTACTGTCAGTCTTAGATCCACGACAGTTGGCGCCCACCATGGGGCCGGTGTCTTAGCGACTTTTTGGCGAAGTTGCGATTTTTCCGATTCCCATCATCACAGTTTCTGGTGGTGGATTGGCTGAGGGCCGCGAGATCCGTCTCGGCGCGCTCGTCTTCGTGGTCGACGACTCCGCCTGGCTTCAGGAAGCTCCCCTCGATGTCGACGCGCTCCCCGTCCATGGGGCGACACACTTACGCGCGTGCATCTGTGGCGTCCTTCTCCGGCAGCCGGCGACCCAATATCGGTCGACTCCTGTGGTGTCCTTGCTCCCCGCTGTTCGCCGGCGCAAACGATCCGGTCGGTCATGACTTCAGCGGTGGGTGAGACACACGGTGGCCCGTCAGTCGGCCACCCCACAACTCGTGGCAATCGAGCCCGACGAAACTCTCTACGGCCTGTTCGACTGGCTCCGTCGAGACCGCATCCGAGTGCGATAGCAGCGATCCTGCGGCTGAAGTCTTGATGGTCAACGGACCACGTAGTCCTCCTGGCTTCCCCCGCGACGATGGCGGTGATGGTGGCAGCGATCCATCACGCGTTCACGAGGAGTACCGCCCCGAGCCTCTTTCTTCACTGCAGAGAGAAGATCTTCGCCGCCGCAACATGGATGTGCTTCACACGCCCATTGTTGGGGAAACCTCTGAGGCTCGGGCCTTGGAGGAGGCGCGCCTAGCCAATTTGGCTGAGCGCACTCGGCTGGAGAACTTCAGCGTGCACTCGACGAGCGTGCACGACAACGGATCCCCGAGTCCAATCGACGACAACTTTTTCTGCCTCAACCTCAGGTATACCGCACTTTGATTCAAAATCTCACAGCTGCAGCCCGCATAGCAGAGTCAATTCAGCCTTCCCAGTCGGAGGCTGGCAGAGGTTTGATGCAGATCTGGGCCTTACTCAGGGCAGCAGGAGAGCAGAACACAACAGTATCTCAGTCGCGGAATAGGATTCATAGCAGATCTGTGATGGCGGATACAGTTCAGTCCGCCCACAGCCCAAGATCGCCCCCGCGGCATGAGGGACGTGGACATCGGCAGGGTCAATACAGAAATCGCGAGCAGTATGATCACCGACTCGGTCGCGATGACCGTCGTCGAGTATCCACGCCTCCTCCGAGGAGTGGATCATACGTGCCTCGGCAGTATGATGACAGACGCCCTCACAGCGGAGAGCGAAGGGTACCAGTCGACCCAAGAGAGCCAGGCTTTGATGCGAGATCTATTCTCGTACAAGGTTTGGTCGAAAGGAACAGAGCACACAGAGAGGGTCTTGACGGAGATCACCCGACTGGCAGCAGGCTACATGTTTCAGGTCCAGAGTGTTTCAGCAGAGCCATCTGGGCTGCAGTGATTCCTCCCAACTTCAGGTTGGCGACTGGAGTCAGCAAGTTCACTGGTGAGTCTAAGCCTGATACTTGGCTTGAGGACTACCGAGTGGCGGTATAGATCGGTGGTGGCAATGATGAAGAGGCCATGAAGCATCTTCCTCTGATGTTGGAAGGATCAGCCAGAGCGTGGTTGACTCAGTTAGCACCAAGCAGTATATTCAGCTGGGAAGAACTTGCCCGAGTATTTGTCAATACTTTTGAGGGTACTTGCAAGCAGCCAGCAGGATTAATGGAATTGCAGCAGCGCGTGCAAAAACTGAGTGAGACTCTGGGACATTACATTCAGAGGTGGACTACTCTGCACCACACAGTGGAGAATGTGTCCCACCATCAAGCAGTCTGCGCTTTCAAGGAAGGCGTCAAAAATCGAGAGCTGGTCCTGAAATTCAGTCAGACAGGAGATATGTCTCTGACTCGGATGATGGAAATAGACACTCGGTATGCTAACGGAGAAGAATAGGATCGACTTCGCAGTGGTAAGAGCAAACCATTCGGTCAGGACACTGGCGGAGGCACTTCCAATCGGAAACAGGAGCGCAAGGCCGAGCCAGCTGCTCCTGGTAAAGCTTTAGTTGTGGCTCAAGGGAAGTTCAAGGGTAAGCCCAAAGGACCCTGGACCCCCAAGAAAGTGAAAGATCAAGCCGGAACTGATGTGTTGGATTTACCATGCCACATTCACAACAAGAAGGATGAAGAGGGTAATCTGATTTATCCTAAACATACCACTCGACAGTGTCGAGTTTTGATCCAGCAGTTCCGAGAAAAGCAACCCAATGAGAAGGGAAAGGAGTTGGACAAGGAAGAAGATGATGATGGTTTTCCCAACGTCAATTCCACTCTGATGATTTTTGCTGATGTTGAGAGCAAAAGTCAACTGAAAGTGATCAACAAAGAAGTGAATATGGTTGCTCCGGCGACACCCAGTTATTTGAAGTGGTCTCAGACTTCCATCACGTTCGACTAGTCTGATCACCCAACGCATATAGCCACCCCTGGGAGGCAAGCGTTGGTGGTCGACCCAGTTGTTGAAGGTACTCGACTGACCAAAGTGCTGATGGATGGTGGTAGCAGCTTGAATATCCTTTATGCTGAAACCTTGAAGGGAATGGGCATTCCGATGTCCAAACTTAGTGAAAGCAATATGAGTTTCCATGGCGTTATCCCTAGAAAGAAAGCCGAATCACTCGGTCAGATCGCCCTTGACGTGGTTTTCGGTGATTCCAAGAATTACCGCAAGGAAAAGTTGACATTTGAAGTAGTGGATTTATAGAGTGCTTATCATGCTATTCTGGGTAGGCCTGCTTACGCACATTTTATGGCTCGACCATGTTACGTGTACCTCAAACTGAAGATGCCTGGTCCCAAAGGAGTGATCACAATCACTGGCAATCGGCAGAAAGCAGAAGAGTGCTTCTAGAAGGGCTCGAAAATCGCCGATGCACAAATGGCAGCAGTCAAAATGCAAGAATACCGGAAGAATGCAGACCCGAGTGATTTGTTGTGAGCTAAGAAGCCTGCCACAGATTCTGCATCTCAGTCGTTCGGTGAAATGAAGCCGATTCATATTCACCTGACCGATCCTAATGCTGCTCCTACTCATATCTCAACATCACTCGACAACAAATAGGAAGAAGTGCTCATCCAGTTCCTCCGTGAGAACTGGGATATCTTTGCATGGAAACCTTCTGATATGCCGGGCGTACCCAGCGGACTGGCTGAGCAACGTTTGTGAGTTGACCCGAAAGTGAAACCAGTCAAGGAACATCTTCGACGGTCCGCCATACAGAAGAGAAAAGCAATTGGCGAGGAACTGGCTCGGCTCCTGGCAGCTGAGTTTATCCGAGAAATTTACCACTCCGAGTGGCTCGCCAATGTTGTCATGGTCCCCAAAAAGGACGACTCACTTCGTATGTGCATTGACTTCAAGCATATCAATCGGGCCTGCCCGAAAGATCATTTTCCTCTCCCCCGTATTGACCAAATTGTCGACTCGACAGTGGGGTGTGAGCGTTTGTCTTTTCTGGACGCCTACTCTGGGTATCATCAGATCCGACTATATGGACCCGATGAGATAAAAACAGCTTTCATCACTCCATTCGGATGCTTTTGTTATGTCACCATGCCATTCGGTCTCAAGAACGCTGGTGCCACAGTTATGAGGATGATTCGGAAGTGTCTGCGCACCCAAATCAGTCGGAATGTGGAAGCATACATGGATGACATTGTTGTCAAGTCGCGTAAAAGTTCCGAACTGCTGGCTGACCTTGCTGAAACCTTTGCCAACCAGAGAAGGTATGATATCAAGCTTAATCCATCAAAGTGCACATTCGGAGTTCCTGGTGGAAAGTTACTCGGTTTCCTCGTTTCTGAACGAGGGGTCGACGCGAACCAAGAGAAAGTTGGTGCCATACTTCGGATGAAGCGCCCTATGCGTGTCCATGATGTTCAGAAGCTTACTGGTTGTTTGGCCACCTTGAGTCGGTTCATCTCTCGCCTCGGTGAAAAGGCAATGCCTCTTTACCGACTGATAAAGAAATCTGATAAGTTCGAGTGGACTCCAGAAGCTGAAGCACCGTTTGCAGAGCTCAAAGCCCTGCTTTCCACCCAGCCGGTGCTCGCTGCCCCATTCAGCAAAGAGCCTTTACTGCTTTATATTGCAGTCACTGGACAAGTTGTCAGTACAGTACTCACGGTTGAGCCGGAAGAAGAAGGGAAAGCCTATAAAGTTCAGCGCCCAGTGTACTATGTTTCTGAAGTCTTGACTCCATCAAAGCAAAGATATCCACATTATCAGAAGCTTGTGTATGGAATTTACATGACCACGAAGAAGGTTGCTCATTATTTCTCTGATCACTCCATTACAGTCATCAGTGATGCACCATTGTCGGAAATTCTGAACAACAGAGATGCAACTGGACGAGTGGAAAAATGGGCGATTGAACTCCTTCCCTTAGATATCAAGTTTGAGGCAAAGAAAGCTATCAAGTCCCAAGCAATAGCAGATTTCCTTGCCGAGTGGGATGAGCAGCAACTACCGACTCAGGTTCACTCGGGGCATTGGACCATGTTCTTTGATGGATCCAAGATGTTAAATGGTTCAGGTGCTGGGGTGGTACTGGTATCCCCCCGAGACAAACTCAGTTACGTTCTTCAGATTCATTTTGATTCCTCCAACAATGAGACTGAATATGAAGCACTTCTGCACGGGGTGCTTATGGTCATTTCACTCGGCGTCCGTCGCCTAATGGTCTATGGCGACTCAGATTTGGTGGTTAATCAAGTCATGAAGGAATGGGACATCAGGAGCCCAGCTATAAATGGCTATTGCAATGCGGTGAGAAAGTTAGAGGAGAAGTTAGAGGGGTTAGAGCTCCATCATATACCCCGACTGAAAAATCAAGCAGGTGATGATTTGGCAAAGATAGGTTCCAAGAGAGAGACCATTCCCAGCAATGTGTTTTTGGAACGTATTCATACACCTTCAGTTCAGGAAGATCCTTTCGCGGAAGAGCCCCCACAACCTAAGAGTGCCACTGGTCCGACTGAAGTTGAAGTTCCAGCCGTGGTCGACTTGGTCATGGAGGTTTTGGTCATCACTCCCGACTGGACAGTGCCGTACATTGCATATTTTCTTAGGAAGGAACTCCCAGAGGATGAAGAAGAGGCTCGACAGATCATCCGTCGATCCAAAGCCTTTACTGTGATAAGAGGACAGTTGTTCAGAGAAAGTGTAACTGGTTTCTGCCAGAAATGCATAACACCAGAAGAAGGTTGAGTGATCCTCAACGACATCCACTCGGGGACCTGTGGTCACCATGCGTCCTCTCAGACCATTGTGGCCAAAGCATACCAAGCGGGATTTTATTGGCCACGAGCAAATGAAATGGCGAAGGAAATAGTCGACAAATGTGAAGGTTGCCAGTTTTACTCCAACATGTCTCACAAGCCTGCATCAGCCGTGTAGACCATTCCGCTCGTCTGGCCCTTTGCTGTCTAGGGGTTAGATATGGTTGGACCACTGAGGACTGGTAGGAGTGGCTTCAGTCATGTACTCGTGGCAATAGACGAGTTCACCAAATGGATTGAAGCCAAGCCTATCAAAAGCCTTGAAGCCAGTACTGCGGTCAGCTTCATCAAAGAGTTAACATTCAGATATGGTGTTCGGCACAGCATCATCACTGGTAATGGGTCGAACTTCGATTCTAATGAGTTCAGAGCCTTCTGCGCTTCCCAAGGTACTCGAGTCGACTATACTTCAGTCGCCCATCCCCAGTCGAATGGACAAGCTGAAAGAGAAAACGGATTGATCCTCAAAGGACTGAAACCCCGATTGATGCGTGATCTCAAGCATGCAGCACGCGCCTGGGTCGATGAACTTCCATCAGTACTTTGGGGATTGAGGACAACTCCTAATTGCTCGACTGGTCGAACTCCATTCTTCTTGGTCTATGGGGTTGAGGTTGTACTTCCGAGTGATTTGCTTCACAATGCACCCCGAGTCAAGCTTTTCTCAGAAGATGAAGCAGAACAGGCTCAGCAAGACGCAGTTGATCTCCTAGAAGAGGAAAGAGAGATGGACCTGATCCGGTCGACCATTTATCAGCAAGACCTGCGTCGATTCCATGCCAGAAACGTGAGGGGTCGGGCATTTCAAGAGGGAGACTTGGTTCTTCGAGTGTATCAGCAGAAACCACACAAGCTCGCTCCTACTTGGGAAGGCCCCTTCATTGTCACCAGAGTGCTCCACAACAGAGCATACCAATTATACAATGTCGAGCACAAGAAAGACGAGCCACGCGCTTGGAATGCGGAGCTGCTCCGCCCCTTTTACACTTAAGCATTCAAACTGTTGAGATGTAATAAGAAATACCTTCTAGTTTGATTATCAAAGACACAGTTTTTACAGTCTCATAAATGATTGTTGTTCCTTTTTTATATGCCCTAAATCTCCCACTAGGAGGCTTAGCTGCGAATCCGTTTCACCTAAGTTTGAAAACTCCTATCGAGTGGTGAGCAAATCTCCCACTCGGAGGCTTAGCTGCGAATCTGTTTCGCCTAAGTTTGAAAATCCTACCGAGTGGTGAGAAAACCTCCCAATCAGAGGCTTAGCTGCGAATCCGTTTCGCCTAAGTTTGAAAAATCCTACCGAGTGGTGAGCAAACTCTCACTCGGGGGCTTAGCTGCAGTCCAGTACTCGACTAAGTTTGAAAAAATCCTATCGAGTGGTGAGCAACACTCCCACTCAGGGGCTTAGCTGCAGTTCAAATACTCGCCTAAGTTTAAAAAATCCTACCGAGTGGTGAGCAACCCTCCCACTCGGGGGCTTAGCTGCAGTTCAAATACTCGCCTAACTTAAAAAAAATCCTACCGAGTGGTGAGCAACCCTCCCACTCGGAGGCTTAGCTGCAGTTCAATACTCGCCTAAGTTCAAAAAATCCTATTGAGTGGTGAGCAACCCTCCCACTCGGGGACTTAGCTGTAGTCCAGTACTCGCCTAAGTCTTAAGGATCGCCCCATCCTTACCCGTAAGGACGGCGAGGTGCCGGTCGACAATGATTTGCCCTCGGAGCTTCGCCACAAATAAAACGTCTCCTGCATCCTTACCCGTAAGGACGGCAAGGTGCAGGTCGACCACGATCTGCCGTCGGAGCTTTGCCACAAATACAACGTCTGCTCCATCCTTATCCGTAAGGATGGCAAGATGCAGGTCGACCACAATCTGCTCATGATTCACTCGACTGAGCTGCGCCACAAAGTCAATAGCAACTCAAACTACAAGAAACAAGTCCTGCGCAAAGAGTCAAAAGATTCAAAAGTAGATTAAAAAACAACCAAAGTTCAGATAAAATCCTAAGGTTCCAGAGCACGGATTAAAGTACTCGGGCATCAGGCCCGAAGGAGTTTAACGGATACAAAATCACTCGGCATTCCGAGGCAAATTTAAGGCGAGGCATAAAGTTTGTTCACTCCGCAGGAGGAGGGCTTGCAGGCTCGACGAACTCGTCCAGGTCAATCCCGTCAGCAATCCGAGTGGCAGCAGCAATGAAGGTTTCCATGAATGATCAGAAGTCGTGCCTCTTGGTATTGGCAACTTTGATCGCTGCCAGCTTCTCTTCTCAGGCTTCCTTGAAGTGGACACGAACCAGGCACAGAGCCATGTCAGCACCACATCGAGCAGAAGACTTCTTCCATTCTTGCACTCGGCCAGGGACCTCATTGAGTAGAGTCATCAGAGACTCGTGATCATTTTGAAGTGTCACCCTTGGCGAGAGTGCTGTATCGATACGCGACACAACCACCTTCAGCCGAGCAAGGTAGCTCGTAACACTGGCAACACGGGATTCTAGTCGAAGCACGTTCATAGCAGCATCATCACCGACGGGAGAAAGGACAGGGTCCAGACCTATCTCGACCCGCCCAGTCTCTTCTTCAAAGTTTTGACAGAATTCTACAAACCCAAAGAAATAATGAGTTGATGAATGCCTGATGAACCGACGACAGTTAAACAGTCGAACAAAGGGAAATACCTTCAAGCATAACGAACAGCTTTTTGGCGAGTGCGCCCAAATAAGCCTCTAGGTCATTTCTCTTACGAGAAATGCCTTCAATCTTCTCGTTCAAAGCAACTTTGTCCTTCTTCAGACGGGTCGCTTCTTTGTTGGCCTCGGTGAGAGATGCCTTTAGCTTGGCATTGTCTTCCTCCAGTGCTCCGATTGAAGCCAGCTTCTTGTCAGCAAGTGCGGTCTTTTCCTTAGCCTCCTTCTGCGCAGCTGCAAGGTCAAGATCCTTTTGCGCCAAGGCTTGCTTCATTTTTTCTGAAAAATTTGCACTCGGGTCAAGAAAAGGAACGAAGAGATAATTCAAGAGATGGTCAAGATAAACAGTCGACAGGTCATTACCTTCCGTACCAGCTACTTCGTCTCGAGCCTTTTTCAAATTTTGATTGGCCAATTCCAAATCAAGGATGAGTTGCCTCTGCTTTTCCTCGAATCTGACAAACTTGGAGATAAGCTCACAGGATTTCTACAGTCGGCAAAAGATACATCAATGAACAAGATCAAGGATCATTCGCTTTCGAGGGAATAGAACTCTAAGACTACTGCAGAATCAAACTTTCTACAGTAGTCTCAGGGACTACACCCAGTGGGTGCACTTATCATGCCCCCACTGGTTTCTACTCGACATGGCCTGCCCAGACTGAGTAAAAAAAAGAGAGAAAGACATACTCAGACCCCAACCGACTGCCAGCAGTCGACTGCGGTCTCGGGGACTACACCCAGTGGGTGCACTTAGCGTGCCCACACTGGTCCGGATTCCACTCGACATGGTCCGCACAGACCGAGTGAAAGAGAGAAACAACAAAGACATTTTTTATCAAGACCTCCGCCGAATTACACATTCGACGGTGATCTCGGGGACTACACCCAGTGGATGCACTATGCGTTCCCCCACTAAACCAGAACTACAACCAACACAACTGGGAAAAGTTACTCGTCATAAATTCAAACACCCAGTGGGTGTGCAGATGCGAAGTGCAGAATAACAGGAAGTTGCACGGAGAAAAGTTTTCAGGTAGCATATCTTAACAGAACAAGCAACAAGCTAAGAGTTCAGTCGGAAGCCAAATTACCTGGACATTGGCTCGAAGGGCCACACTGGCATCATAAGCAGCTTGACAATTTTCGTGCACCACCTTCACTCGCTCCATCATTGTGCCAGCTTGGCGAATGGCTTCTGCGGCGGCGTCGGCCTGGCTTTCTGGAACGTGATGAGTGGTAAAGAATGGGGTTGACGGTGCGTTCGCGGCAACTTGAAGTTCCGAGACATGAGGCTGGCTAGTTGAAGCAAACACTTCTGCAGTCGGCGATGTGGGGCGTTCACTTGATACTGGAGCAATGAAAGTAACAGAAGCCCGAGTCACATCTTCAGGCTGTTGGGTCACTAGTTTGGCCACCGGCACCGATTGGGACGTCTTGCCAGTTGATGCCTTCTTACTCCTCCTAGGCCTCAGCGGCACGTCCTCGTCGTCATCCGGAAGATCAATGACATGAGGAGGAGCTGCAAAGAAGAGTTAGTTGTTAGAATTCAGTCGGTCAACAAAATGGCTGAGAAAGCAAAGGCAAGTTTGCAAAAAGCACACCCAGGTTAGAAGTGACTGTGTCTTCTACGCCTTTGTCATCATCCCTGTAGGCAGAAGTCCCAGAAGTGGTAGCTCTGCAAGTTTCAAGATTCAATAGGACAAATGAGAAGGAGAGTCGACAGCATAAATCCTCGATCGAAAAGTGAAGACAAGACACTTACGCAGAAGGGACGGGGACGTCAATCTTGATCTTGTGCAGGGCCTTCCGAGGTTTTGGTTCTGTAATCTGTTGCTGCTTCGGGGCCTTCTTTGTCAGCACAGGGGAAGAGGTCCGAATGCGCTTGGAAGTTTGCCCGGTCGATCTAGCTACTTCTCCACGGACACTCGCCGGGCCGGGCTTATGTTTGGAACGCTTTTCAGTGTGAGGCGGTGACTCGACTTCATCACCGCTCCTCGAGTCCTCGCTTTCCTCCTCCTCTCCCCCTCAGTCAGATTGCCAATCCATGCTTTCACCTCTACTCGCCCCCCCTTCCGGGTCCTGCTCCTGTTCTCCGTTGGGCATCGAGTACATCTCACTGAAAGCCTAAAACACAACAAGTGGAACAAATGTCAGTCGATTGGCAAAAAGCAATCACATGATAGATCAAAAAACACCCGGAAGATAGAATTGGACCTTGTCTGGTTCATATGAGTTGTCGAGTGGAGGGATTCTCCTGGACCCCCTGGGGTTATCTTTGTTGCTAGTGATGCCCCTCAACCACTGCTCCACCGTATCCTCGTCGACTTCCTCTGGGTGGATCCGAGTGGTATCTTCGAGGCCTGAATACATCCACATCGGATGGTCGCGAGCTTGAAGTGGCTGAATGCGTCATCTGACGAAGACCTCCAGCAGATCCATGCCAGTCACACCATCACGAACGAGCTGGACCACTCGCTCGACCAGCACTGTCACCTCCTCTTTCTCCTCCAGAGCCACTTTCAAGGAAGAGGGCTTCTCGAATCGAGCCATGGAAAAGGGTGGAAGTCCAGTCGACTGGCCTGGAATCGGCTGGTCTTTGCAGTAGAACCAGGTCGGCTGCCAACCTCTGACTGACTTAGGAAGAATCATGGCTGGGAAAGTACTTTTTCCTCTCATCTGGATCCCAAGACCCCCGCACATCTGGATCACGTGTGTCCCCTCATCACTCGGATTGGCCTTTTTGACCGACCGAGATCGACAGGTTAAAATGTGTTTGAAGAGGCCCAGTGTGGTCGACAACCCAGGAAATTCTCACACATGGACACGAATGCAGCGAGGTACACTATAGTATTGGGGGAAAAGTGATGAAGTTGTGCTCCAAAGAAGTTCAAGAAACCTCGGAAGAAAGGGTGAGGAGGCAAAGAAAAACCACGGTCGACATGGGTGGCGAGGAGCACACACTCACCCTCCCACGGTCGAGGCTCGGTCTCATTCTTCGGGAGCCGCGCTGACTTGTGGGGAATCAAACCCCCGTCGACCAGATCGTCGATGTCGTCCTGCCGGATCATCGACCAAATCCAATCTCCCTGGATCCCGCCACGCGGCAGGACGGATCTCGACGAGGATCCGCCCCGGCTGGTCTTCTTCCCCTTTGCGTTCGTCGTCGCCTTCTTCGCGTGCTCCAAGGCCGCCGTCTTCTCCTTCCCCATTGCAGCGAACGGAGCTCGAGCAGACCAGCAGCGCCGAGAGCAGAGGTGGACGTGGTGGAGAAACAGAGAAGAAAGAGAGAGAATGGGGCGCACTGTGCAAAAACCCAAATCCGGCGCCTTATATGGGGCCATTTCTGAGTGGCCGACTTGCGGGCCCGGGCGATCCTGTGAAATCCCACAACAGTCGCGCGCGCGATACATGGCCAAAAAGGTGGCACAGGGATCGAGGCAACCCTGCCTAATCCATCCCGATTACTGCGGCCTCCTCCGCCACGCGCGCTTCCCAAAATTCGAATCCCGCCAGATCCACGAGCAGCAGAGCAACCTGTCAGACGGAAGATTTTTTTCGTATCAACACCCGAAGCATTTCAGTAGAAGTTCACTCGACAAACTAAGAATGGATCAAGGCGACTGAAAAGAAGTTGAAGTCATAATGATTGTTCATTTGATCTCAGCAAGACGCTTCCGAAGCACGAAAGTTGAGTCGGAGGTATTCTCAACTCCTTCTCCACTTGAACCCTGACCATTCGGGGGCTAATGATGTAGCTATGTACCTAGGGTAGGGTCATAGGCCTGACATAAACACCCTCCCCTAGGACATCACCCTAAAACCAGAAGCATTCAAGGGATAGCATCATCCACACGGCCAGAAGCATTCAACTCGGGGAACCCGAAAACACTCGACCGCAAGAATTATCACTCGACAGACAGAAGATCTAAAGTCACTCTACACAGCAACGGTCGGGCGTTTACTCCATAGACTTAATAATCATTTATGTCGCTTTATTACTGGCGTTACCTGTAACGCCATCTCTTTATGTACCTTAAACCCCTTGTAATGTGGGCTGGCTGGGGTCTGGGCGCACTCTATATAAGCCACCCCCTCCACTGGCACAAGGGTTCGCACCCCCTATAACACACACGCATAATCCAGTCGACTGCCTCTAGGCACCGAGACGTAGGGCTATTACTTCCTCCGCGAAGGGCCTGAACTCGTAAATTTTGTGTGCACAACTTCCCCATAGCTAGGATCTTGCCTCTACAAACCTACCCCCCATTCTACTATCAGTCTTAGATCCACGACAGTGCCCTCTTTTCAAGTTCTCTCATCTTATCAAGTTTTGCCTCCCTTCTCAACCGGAGTGTTGTCTGAAATCTTTCTTACCCCTTGTGGCATTCTTTTAATTGTTTTGGAGGCAGTACGTTGTTGGTTATGTCAAGTATCATTCAATCTTCCCAAGTTCATGTTTCTAATTCCTTCCAATTTCAGTCGGAGTGCTGTCCAAATTATATCATTCTTATTCCTTCTCTATCTTGTTTTAACCAGAGTGTTTTGTCTATCATTCCTCTTCTAACCGGAGTCTCATCCAAGTGCTTTCATTTTGCCAAGTTCATATTCTATGCCTTCCATTTCCAACCGGAGTGTTGTTATAATTGATCTTTATCGTTCCTTGTACATCTTGTTTCAACTGGAGTGCTTGCATGTACTTCTTGTCCATTGCAACCCTTTTCTTATGTCATTCAACCTACAAGGTTCTAGTAATGTTCCTTGTTCCTCATTTTCTAACGGAGTGTTTTCAACTTTGTTCATCTTCGTTGTATTCTTTCTTTCAATTTGTTCAACCTTGCAAGGTTCTTTGGTTTCACTCATTTGTCAAAGAAGCAACTTAGTTTTACTTCTTCTCTTCCTCTTCCGTTTCTCTCTGTGCCATCCTTAGATCTCCGGACGAGATCCTCTTGTAGTGGTGGAGTGTTGTAATGCCCCGAGACCGATGCGCCAGGTGTCTCCCCGTTATTCGCCGTCGTTGCCATGTCTTTCTGCTTGCGTGTTGCATTTTGCCATGTCATCATGTGCATTGCATCATCATGTTTTCAAAACGTGCATCCGTCCGGGTTCCCCCAATTCTCTCTGTTGTCTGTTCTGAGCCCAGGCACACTCGCACGCGCCCGCGGCACGTCCGATATAGTATTTTATAAGTGGCCGGAAAATGTTCTCGGAATGGGTTGAAAGTTGGCATGCGGTGTTGTTATGTTGTCGGTAGGCCGCTTGCCAAGTTTCATCGCACTCGGAGTACGTTTGACGCCCCCACGGATAACTATAGCGGCAGTATAGCCGGTTTATCGTCGAACGTTTTCAGTCTCCGGAAACAATTGCCGGGCTGCACTCTTTCCCTCTCGTCTTATCCCAACCTTCTCTTCACAGCCGACCTAGTCCTACTTAACCCCCCTCTCGATCGGATCCCTTGGATCGCGATCAGAGGCTCTGAAAACCCCTCCTAACCCCCAAACCCTAGCACATTTGCTATATATGGGCACCCCTAGTCCATTTTGGGCAACCTAGACCCCTTCCCCTACCTCCTGCCGCATCCTCCACCCTCCTCCTCGCATTCCGTACCGGTAAAACCCCTCCCCGGCACTTGGCAGCGCTGCCACGCGTGCCCTTCAAGCCTGCCCACCGCGCAGGCCCGCGGAGCCCGGATCCGGCCCGCCCGGGCCCGGGTCGGGCCGCACCTCTGTCGCCAGCCGCGTATCCCCGCGCCGCCGTCCCGAACTGCCGCCTCCTCCCGCGCCTGAGCTAGCCGCGCCTCGTCCCGCGCTTTGCCTCCTCGCCGTCCCCGTCGCCCCGCGCCTCGTCCCCGCCGGAGGAGCTCTGCCGCCCGGCTCCGACGACTGGACCTCGCCGGAGCACCCCAGGGATCCCGCCGCCGCAATGACCCGGAGCTTCCCATGGGAGCTCGCGCCGGACCTCGCTGCTCCGAGCTCGCCGTCAGCTCCTCTCGCCGGATCTGGGGAGCTCCGGCTGGTTCCACCTCTTCCTGACCTCGCCGACCCTCTCTGCGCTGCCCCTCGCCGGTGTTTGTCGCGGCAGTCGCCGCCCTTGCATCCTGCTCGAGTGGGTGCTCGAGGAGACGACGAACCGCCCCGCTCGTCCGCTTGGGCCATCGGGTGGGCCCCAGCCACCCGCGGCCTGGCCCAGCCTGCTGCGTCTGGCGTACCCCGACCCACCACCGACCTGGGCCTCAGCACATGGTGAGGCCACCCCCAGCGCCTCTTTTCCCTTCTATTGGGCTAGCAGTTTAGGCCCAGCATGTTTTTTTGTGTCCCTGACGATTTTATCAATTATCCAGAGAAACTTGTTTTACAATTTAGTCCCTCTACTTGATGCATATAATAACTCATGAACCATGCATCATATGTAAAACTTTAAACTTGAAAACTGCTTAGACTTTTGTCTAGTTTCATAATTTGCAACTTTTAGCCATGTTTAAAATGTTTTAAATATGTTGTTTGATTAAATTTGCTCATATGCCATGTTAAAATGTTTTACTTCATAACTAATTTACCGTAGCTCGGACTTAAATGAACTTGATATGTAAATGGGGTGGAAGAAATGCATAGTTTAACATGGTGCACTCATCTTGCATGTTTAACAACTCTAAAATATGGTTTAGGGCAGAACAGTACCAAATCCATAAATTGCATATGAGGATTTTCCGGAATTTTTGGTTTGTTGTTCCGGCCTCATTTAAACTTGCCTAAATAATTAGTTTACTTATGCTTCACCTCTTGCCATGTTTAATAACATTTAATATTGCTGGGTACATAAACGGGAGAGAACTAAATAAGTCATGTGGTGTTTCGTCAATATGCAACTCGTTGCATATTGAGCTCCACTTAACTTGTAGTTTTGTTTGTGCACTTTGCCATGCCATGCAAATTTAAACCGGACATGCATCATACTTGGTTATGCATCATGCCATGTTTATGCTTGTGTGTTTACCATGTTGTTTTCTTCTTTCTTGTGTTGCTTCCTCTTGATAGTTCCAGTAACGTTGCATTTGTGAGGGTCCGTTCGACTACGTTCGTTTGTCTTCTTCATGAACTCGTACTTCTTCCTTGCAGGATTTCAGGCAAGATGACCATACCCTCGATATCACTTCTATCTTTGCTTTCTAGTTGTTCGTTCTATCGCTATGTCGCGCTACCTACCACTTGTTTATCATGCCTCCCGTATTGCCATGTCAAGACTCTAACCCACCTTCCTAGCAAACCGTTGTTTGGCTATGTTACCGCTTTTTCTCAGCCCCTCTTATAACGTTGTTACTTGTAGGTGAAGTTGAAGTTTGTTCCATGTTGGAACATGGATATGTTGGGATATCACATTATCTCTCATTTAATTTATGCACTTGCCGCCCTAGTTTCCGTCATACCCGTGTTATGTTCCTTGATTTTGCGTTCCTAACGCGGTTGGGCTTATGGGACCCCCTTGACAGTTCGCTTTGAATAAAACTCCTCCAGCAAGGCCCAACCTTGGTTTTAACATTTGCCACCTATAACTTTTCCCTTGGGAGTCGTGCTCTCGAGGGTCATCTTTATTTTAACCCCCGGGCAGTGCTCCTCCGAGTGTTGGTCCAAAACAGAGCCACTTGCGTGCCGCCCCTAGGCAACTTGGGGTATCTTCGGTTGCCGTACGTAGTGTTCATCTATTGTGCCCTAAGGACGAGATATCTGCAGCTCCTATCGGGATTTGTCGGCACATTCGGGCGGTCTTGCTGGTCTTGTTTTACCATTGTTTGTCAAAATGTCTTGTAACTGGGATTCCGAGTTTGATCGGGTCGTTCCAGGAGAAGGAATATCCTTCGTTGATCATGAGAGCTTGTGATGGGCTAAGTTGGGACACCCCTGCAGGGTATAAACTTTCGAGAGCCGTGCCTGCGGTTATGTGGCGGATGGGAATTTGTTAATATCCGGTTGTAGAGAACTTGACACTTGACTTAACTAAAAGGAATAATTCCGCGTGTGTAGCCGTGATGGTCTCTTTTTGGCAGAGTCCGGGAAGTGAACACGGTTTTTGGTTATGTTTGAACATAAGTAGCTTCAGGATCCCTTCTTGATCACTTGTACCTTCACGACAGTTGCGTAGCTTCTCACCTTACTCTTATTTGTGCATGTTAGCCACCATATTTTGCTTAGCGCTTCCTGCAACTCCACCTCATTACCTTATCCTACCGATAAGCTTAAATAGTCTTGATCTCGCGGGTGTGAGATTCCTGAGTCCTCGTGACTCACGGATACTTCCAAATCAGTTGCAGGTGTCGATGTTACCAGTGCAGGTGATGCAACCGAACTCAAGTGGGAGTTCAACGAGGACCTTGGTCATTACTGTGTTTCGTTTCCTGATCGTCAGTAGTGGAGCCTAGTTGGGACGATCGGGGATCTAGCATTTGGGGTTGTCTTCTTTTATTTTGGTTCTGTAGTCGGACCTTGATTGTACTTTGGATGATGTATGTTTAACTTGTTATTTGTGTGAAGTGGCGATTGTAAGCCAACTCTTTATCCCTTTCTTATTCAGCACATGGGATTGTGTGAAGATTACCCCTCTTGCAGCAAAACCACCATGCGGTTATGCCTCTAAGTCATCCCTCGACACGTGGGAGATATAGCCGCATTGTGGGCGTTACCACGGGGGGACGCATTTTTGTGCGAAGATCCACCCCATGTGATAATTTGACGCATGTAAAGTCCTTCACGTCATTGATGGTCAATTAATACAGTGCATGCAAATTGAGTGGACGTGAGGGCGGAAGAAAGACATTACTACTCCACTGCGCGCATGCGAGTAGTTAAATCATGGGTTGCTAGTACTTCCACTGGTCTCCTTCGTATTTTGTGCCAATTTTTGACCATATTTGTAAGTAACATAATATTTATGCATGTTATAAAAAGTGGCACAAAAAAAGGGGGCCAATAAACCAGGACGCAGGCAGCGTGATCAATTTTTGCCAGGGCTACTGTTGGTGGCCTTTCTATTTAAATATGGATGGAGTGGAGTAGTACTATCTTTATCTTAGCCTGGTAGGGCTCTCCTAGCGCCTAGGCTCGGCTCCCCGCCTCGCCCACTGGATCCCGCCATGGATAATCCCTTAGATCCCAGGATCCCGCGAGCAACCCTCTCACTGCAGCCCGCAGCACTGCCGCCTTTGAGCGAAACCACATATGTTTTAGAGGGGATCCATTGCTCTGGAATCACAGATTGGTGGTGCCAGAGGACATGCCAGGGCTGCATTTCAGATGGTGGGCAGCAAGGGCAAATTGGATTGAGGAAGCGTCACATCGATTGGAGAGAAGTTCCAAGGAGCTGCGCCGGCACAGCACAAGGCGGAGGCACAAGTCGATCTCAGCGGAGAGATGCTGAGGGATGTCAGCATCTGGCAGCGTTGCGTTGATTTCGAGCTAGGGCTAATGGCAGAGATCATATTCACAGAGTCGACTGTGGAGGAAAGAACGTGCATGCCTGTGCAATGGCCTGAGCAGCCGGTGCAACTGTTCAAATGGGCGGTAGGAGAAGCCAAATCCCGGGACCAGTTGCGGCGGCGCCACTGGGCATGCATCGTAGGCGAGGTGAGCTGCCCTCCTTCCCCGCTAGCGATGCAGTGACCTAGTCGGTTGCTGCTGCAGTGAACTTGCAACGCCATGTCGGTTTGCAACCTTGACAATCACTCCATTTATATGTATTGTATTCATGTGAAAATACTTGGTCGTTTGGAAAAAGATTGTAATTGATTTATCACTAGTTTTAGAATGCTTGGTCGTGACAATCAACTGAAGCCACAACCAGAAGTCTCCATCGCGTAATACTTTACGGTCGGTCGCACCAATAGGCTGTCGGTCGGACCCGCGTCTCACCGAAGGGACACGCATCGGCTTGTTCTGACATGTACGACCAGTTACATCACTGACTTGTGCGACCGCATTTGAGCAGTGTAGTACTCCCTCTATCTCAGTTTACAAGTCTTGCACGTGTACCTAGGTCGTTAATTTGACCAACGTAATAAGAGGCATACATTACGAAAAATATATCATTACAAACTTCAAATATTCTTTTTTTAATGATATATTTTTTATGTTAAACAATTTATTTTATATAAGTTACATTGACGACCTAGATACACGTGCAAGCCTTGTAAACTGAGATGGAGGGAGTACTTGAAATTTATGTTCCACTAAACTCATCGGGAGCCGTTTCGGGCCTCAAAACCAAAACCATCAATTAATCTTTACCTTGTTCCCATCACATCCCAAAGTACTAGTGCTACTATTAAGTGCAAGCCCGCTCACACCTACTAGTACGTACCAAACCTGAACGTGTTCCCGCTATGCAGGTTTTAGTACTAGTGCTAATAGTACTTAGGTTATAAAAAGGGGAACTACCTAACCGAAAATTACTCTACCTTCCTCCTCATAAGTCCTTCTTCTTCATCCGTCCTTGCCATGGCCGGTGTGCAGAGCTCTAGGTCTAGAACTACTCGTAACAAGAGAGCGGCAACCAAGGGTGTGGAAAAAAAAGAGGGCTCACCGCCACGCAGAGACCTCGAAAGATCTCTCACGGGCAGGCGATGGCTCCCAGAAGCGCCCTAGCCGCGGAGGCGAACATGCCAAGTTGGCGGCGCTGGAGTCGTTATCCCTCGATGGCATGCCTGATCAGCTCAATAAGCACCTCAATAAGCAGAAGGAGTTCATCCACGGCTTTGGTGGAGCTGCTGAAGGAGAGCCTCGACGACATGCCCGCTGAGCTCAATGAGCGGGGGGAGTTGACCGCCGGCTTGGTGATGCTGCTGAAGAAGAGCATTGCCTCGGAGAAGAAGGCGACCGGTGAAATCATGCAACTTCAGGAGGACAAGGCGAAGCTCTGCCACGAGCTCGACCTTCTGAAGGAGGAGACTGCCGGCTGGAAGAAGCTGCATGAGAATAGTAGTTCCTCGATGAAGATGCTGCAGGCCCTCGTCATGGAACAGAAGGAGAAGTTGGAGAAGCTCTGCATCGAGCACCCGGCTGCTGTCAAGGTATGTAATGCGGCCATGGAACAGATGATGAAGGCTCGCGTCGAGAAATCCCGCGTCATGGACAGAATGAAGAAGATGGCGGAGGAGACGCGCAAGGATATGGAGGTGGTGGAGGCGATGAAGAAGCAGTTACGACTCCGCGGCCAGCAACCCTTCATGTAGTAGAGAGCAGCGCCCCAGACTTGTGTGTGCGTCTCCCTTCTTTTTTGGGGTGATAATCTTCCTTCTTCTTTTGCTCCTGTGTTTCTTCTTTTGCTTCGGGTGTTTTGCCACACTTGTCACATTCTCTGCAAGGCATGAATAGAACAATGCAATCAATGAGATGACTAGCAAATTAGATCATTTTTTATCACCATATGGCACTGGGCTGCCATGTTTCGTGCTCCTCCGTCGTACTACTCCAGTGGAAAACTTGAGTATACCGCACGGTTCTTTGCTCCTCCTTAGGTCGTCGGCACATTTATACGAGCAGTCAAATCACAAGGCCCCGCCTTCCCACAGTAATGAGCCATCAAATCACAAAGGCCCTCGCCTCTCTTGAAACTGACCAAGCAGGACTACCCCACCCTCTAGCCTTTTTAAAAAATGTATACTTTTGTACAGTAGTAGTATCGATGGATTGCGCCATGGAGCAAAACTAACAAGATGAAATTAAAGAAAAAGGTGGTACATATAGAGAGTGCTCGTCACCAAATTATGCATATAGTACTATTAAAAAAGCTAGTACATGCTTAACTGGGGTGCTAAATTATATTAAAGAAATTAGCATACCTATTTAATTCTTGGGTTCTTATTATTTATGCCACTAGTTGTGTATCACTACTCAGTTTTGCCATTAGAAGTTACAACTACTCAAAAATGCCATCGATCCATGAGATGCCTGCTCAAAAATGCAATTAGATATCTCAAAAATGCCATCGTTAAGTTAGATGTTTGCTCAAAAATGCCATTAGACATTATTATTTTCACGTCAAACCCGTTCACCATGTTATATGACAAAAATAAGCCGATTCTCACAATGATAAGTGTGGCCCCGCTTGTCAGGACTAACCAGGCGAAAAAATTTATCGGAAAATAAGAACGCTGTTGGGATCAAGTAGGCCCCACACTTTATTTTACTCTAGTGAGATAAAGGGAGAGCTAGCATGTTAGTCCATCGGTATTTATGTCAATATAACATGGGCAAAGAGATTTGAGTCACAATAATGGTGTCCAGCACAACACACCCCTCAAATAAAACTAAGCACCGTGAAATTCGTTGACAACTAAACTGCTGGCTATATGATGTTGGCCATATATATTGTACGTATATAATGTGAAGAAAGGAGCGGTAGTACTATACCAACTAAAAGATGAACTGTAAGAAATACTAGTATGTACGTACTAAAGAGTTAAAGTAACGAGAAGGAAAATAACATAGTTCTGCTAGGGGCTCAGCACAACACACCCCACAAATAAAACTAAGCACACCTGAAACTAAACTAAGCAACTAATCCGGTAGACACTGCATTGGAACCACCATGAGCAACGACACTGCTACCTTACTCGGACTCCTCGTCCACGTGCTCGACTTCGTCCTTGTCCCTCTTCCTCTTGGCCGATACTTCTTTGCTTGAACCGCACACTTGGCTCTTGCTCTTCATCTAACCCTTGTAGATATTGAAACAAAGGTAGCCATCAATTGCAGCGTAGTGGATGTGGTCTATACCTAGTACATTCCACTCCCATGCATGATGAAACTTGAACGAAGGTTTCTTCAGTGTACCGTACGAAGGATGAACCATGGCTCCTGCCAGGGTCAGCATTGAAGGCTGATCACGGGAGGGCACCAGCCCTTTCTTCTGGAGGTCGAAGGGGTTGCCTACAACGAGGCCTATCCGTTCCAGGACATCCTTGTCGTTCCTAGAGTCTACAGTAACAAATTTGACTCGGCCGTCCTTGAGGAAGTTCTTAAAATCCTGGCACTCAATGTCGGCATGTCATATGTGGTAGACCAAGCATAAGTCATGCACGCAAACCTGGATCACGGCAGACTTCTTATTCTCTGTCTCCTTTAGAGTCTTCTCGCTTTGCAGGACTATGTGGTACTCAACATCTAGCCCAGCGACCCACTCATCCTTTGAGTTTTCGAATACCCGTCTGAAGCGAGCAAGGCATCCTTTCACCGTCGCGGAAGAACGGGTCTAGATGACGTCGAACTCATCGCCGGTGATGGTTCTAACCTTGTACTCACTGCCGATCATGGAGATTTGGGACGCCATGGATTTGGGAGGAGGGTTAGGATTAGTGTAACTGCCGTAATGTGAAAGGACGGGACAACTAGGAGCGAACTGCCAGCGGTTTTTGTACAAATGCTGAGTGGGGCGTGCGAACGACAGGGTAGTGTCTTGCCTGGTGGATAAATGGATTCATGCACAGTACTATGGGGGCCCAATTAGATGTCATGTCTACTCGACGCCCAATTAAATGGCTTTGGATGTCATGTCAAGCATCGGAAAAATTACAGGTGACACGAAGCTTTCCATTCTCCCATGATACGGGCTTCTGAGAGCCCTTGGATCTGAGATCGAACGATCGCATGCTAAGTTGCTGAATTTTCAGCAACTTAGCATGCAACCGTTCGATCTCAGATCCAAGGGCTGCCAACAGCCCGTATCATGGTCGCGCCTACCACGACCGTCGCCTCGCTCGTGCGATCGCGCCCTTGGAGATTTAACACGGTGCTTTAGGCTATCTGATGTTGGCATGTCATACATAGTCATCACTTAGTCACTCATAGAACAAGGTTAGCTATAAGGTTGGCTATAAGAGTATTTTTTTACTTCTCTCTATCTCTTTCTTCGTAGTATTTATTGCATTTGCCAAGGAGTGACCTCTTCCAATGAAATGGTAGTCTCAAGTCATTAAAAGCATGCACACACCACATCTCTTATTGGTTGATATGTCAAGAAACAAGAAACGATGTACTCCCTCCTTTCCGGTTTATAAGGCTTATCTCAACTTTTTTGTTTTTCCAATTTATTGGGCTCATCTCAGTCTCATTTTTAGTTTCCGAGACGCGTTAAATATTTGCATGTAAGAATTAAAAAGGAACACACAAATGCATGTAATGTTTCTACTTATCTAGTGGCCAGGCATGCATGCACTGTAATTAATCCAATTTAATGCATGAGTTTAATTGGGGTAGTTTTGTAAAGTAGGAGATACATTCCTCCACTCACAAAATGCCTTGATTGATGAGATTTCATATTTGAGCCTTATAAACGGAAAAGAGGGAGTAGAAGTTAATGCACCGCGCCTAAGTGTTTTAGGATTATTTGGTTTTCGTAAGATGACTTGCACACCTAGACGAAGGGAGTAATTAACTTGCCACATCAGACTTTATGCCTATGTGGCAGGCTTAGCACCTGTACGAGCAAGTACAATAGTGGGCTATAAGCCCGCTTACATGGATTTTTTGCATATGTGGAGGAAAGAGGCAAGGAAAAACTGGAGGAGTAGGCTCTCATGCAAGAACTAGCCTCTACATGGTGGAGAATTGGGAGAGGCACCTGTATACCATGGAGGTGGTCAGGAATCGGGAGACTCATGCCGGTTGTAGCGCCGCAGTTAAAATGATAAAATGGCAAGTCAAATCATGGGGCCCCACCTGTCCAGCAGTAACTCGCTGTGAAATCACACGCCCTACGTTTGCAGCAGCCTACTCCCTCATCTTCTCGCGTCTCTGTCAAACCGACTAGGTGGAACTGCCCCGCCTACCGCGCGGAAAAAGCCCTGCCCTCGACTTTTAAATAGTACAGTATACTAATATTGTATCCATGGATTGCGCCATGGAGCAAAGCCTCAAGAAAACGGCGGTACACATGTACGGAGTATACAGCATGCCCGTCGCGTTCGCGTGGTACCCTAGACGGTCGGTCGGTCTGGCACGCTGCTCTCTGAATGGAACACGCGTCATATTGCGTTTGCACACACATGTGGGACCGCAGTCGAGAATCAACCATAGGCACAATCCCTGGCCCCGCAAGTTGGGTGAGTTAATAGGAGAGAGAGATGAGCGATAGTACTAGAGAAATGTTGTACAGAAGTTGGTGCCAGGATGATCCCTGCATGACATGGAAGATCAGTTCCTCCATGCATGTGACCAGACTCTAGCAGACACGCCTGGATTGGCTATCGTCTACATATTGCGTAGGTTGTGTTGTACAGGGTTGTAGTTCTGATGAGAAATCTAAAAAAAGGTTTCTTGTCATCTCGCAATATTAGGTGTCATGTGCTTCGGATCACTGCGAGGGTTAAACAGCGACAATTGAGTTCCTCCAAGGGGATGCTCATTGGGGCACATGCACGCAGACTACTCGGCTGCCACCTAGGTCAAGCCGGCTATGTTAATTAGGACATCTATCGACGGACCCCTTTTCTACGAGTTTATCTTTAATTTGAGCTTTGATCCACGTCTAGTTTGTCCGTCGGGATTCATGTTGTCTCCTTTGGGCAGTGAGGCTATGGTTTCTTGTCATGTGGCATTTTTGTGTTATATGTTATAATCCGGTGCTTTAGATCAAAATGACGACAACTGCGCCTCCGGGGCACGTGCATGAAGTCTTCTCGACAGTCATTGACGAGGTCAAGCCGGCTCCGGTAGACAAAAGAAAACTAGTACTCCACTATATAGGCAGGAGCCTCCGCGCTTGCTTGCTAGTGTTGCTCTCTTCACACTGTCTCATCCTCTCCAGATCCAAACACGATAGCGGTAGCCACACTCTCTCTCTCTGCTCACCGATGGTCATTGATCCAGTCGGATCCTCTCCGCCGGGGAAGGTGAGAAGGTGCAACGTTCACACGGTCGTCCTGGGTGACGGCTCTTACCCACTGTCGGCGCGTCCTGATTAGCATGCCTTGCCGTTGTCTCCCAAGCACCGCTGGCTAGGGAGGGCCTCCGACCCCTTCTTCCTCGCTGTCATAGTGTGGGCAGATCCGGCCTCCCGCCGCCCACCTAGCGACATCCCGGTGACCCTCAGGTATAACTTCCTTCGAGACCGGCCTTGCTCTACTTCCAAAGCTCCCGACTTCACTTCATTTGTATCTAGTACCATTTCCCAGGCCCTGTCGTAGATAGGATCGATCGGCTGTTCGAAAGCCACCTAAATTTTGACCGTTAAGAGGTAAAAGTAGTTCATACACTCAAATATAGTACTACTTGGTTCAAACAAGGAAGAAAGGGGGTGGGGTGGGGGAAGATCTGTTACCTGAATCTAGTACTTGGTCGAAAGAGGAAATAATGGGGGCGAAAAGTAGCAGAAACTGGCTATCCAACTGGTCTATTGGTCTAATAGGGAAATAAACGGAAACGCAGTACAAACTCAATATAAACCCGGTCTATTGGTTGAAAAAGGAAAGAAAGTGGGGACAGGGGGACAAGTCAACAAAGTAAGTCCAGCACTAGATTTGCTAGCCTCACACAGTATAAGGTGGCTATACCAAACAAAAATGGGACCAACCCAGATATCATGTTCTGATGTTTGTTGCCCCGAGCCACTCTTATGTAATGCCACTTGTAAAATGTAGCAGTCACACTCTTAAAAGTAAGGACACGTTAAACCAATGTTGTTTTCAATGTAATGCCTCCAGTAATATGAATCAATGGCACTTTTTTTCATGCCCTGCTAAATTTCCTATTAAGATAAGTTACTTCTTTCTGTTAGAAATGCAACTGTCCTGGTCCGCCTATTCTCCCATGCCCAAATACCGACTCTGTAGCAGCTGTTAATGTAATGTCGCTGGTAAAATGAAGCAATGGCACCATTAAAGTAATGTCGTATTTAACGGTTGTCATAGTTAACCCTAATGCCCACTGATACGTCCCCAACGTATCTACTTTTCCAAACACTTTTGCCCTTGTTTTGGACCCTAACTTGCATGATTTGAATGGAACTAACCTGGACTGACGCTATATTCAGCAGAATTGCCATGGTGTTATTTTTGTGCGGAAATAAAAGTTCTTGGAATGACCTGAAAATAGACGGAGAATATTTTTGGAATATATAAAAATACTGGCAAAAGAATCAAGGCCAGGGGGCCCACACCCTGTCCATGATGGTGGGGGGCGCGCCCCCTGCCTCATGGGCCCCCTGGTGCTCCACCGACCTCAACTCCAACTCCATATATTCACGTTCGGGGAGAAAAAAATCAAGGAGAAGGATTCATCACGTTTTACGATATGGAGCCGCCGCCAAGCCGTAATCTCTCTTGGGACGGCTGATCTGGAGTCCGTTCGGGGCTCCGGAGAGGGGAATCCATCGCCATCGTCATCATCAACCTTTCTCCGTCACCAATTTCATGATGCACACCGCCGCGAGTGAGTAATTCCATTGTAGGCTTGCTGGACGGTGATGGGTTGGATGAGATTTATCATGTAATCAAGTTAGTTTTGTTAGGGTTTGATCCCTAGTATCCATTATGTTCTGAGATTGATGTTGCTATGACTTTCCTATGCTTATTGCTTGTCACTAGGGCTTGAGTGCCATGATTTCAGATCTGAACCTATTATGTTTTCATGAATATATGTGAGTTCTTGATCCTATCTTGCAAGTCTATAGTCACCTATTATGTGTTATGATCCGTTAACCCCGAAGTGACAATAATCGGGATACTTACCGGTGATGACCGTAGTTTGAGGAGTTCATGTATTCACTAAGTGTTAATGCTTTGGTCCAGTACTCTATTAAATTTGGGTTGCATACTCTACCCTCAAAAACTGTTGTGATCCCCTATACTTGTGGGTTATCAAGACTATTTTCTGGCGCCGTTGCCGGAGAGCATAGCTCTATTCTTTGAGTCACTTGGGATTTATATCTGCTGATCACTATGAAGAACTTGAAAGATAAAAGAACCAAGATTTTTCCCTCAACTACGAGGGGAGGTAAGGAACTGCCATCTAGCTCTGCACTTGATTCACCTTTTGTTTTGAGTAAACTTGCGACACCTACTCCTGCTATTCATTCTGATATGTCGCATGTTATTGATGATGCCACCTCTACTTTGCATGATACTTATGATGAAACTACTTCTATGCTTGATAATACTGTGCCACTAGGTGAATTTCTTGATGAACAACTTGCTAGGGTTAGAGAGAATGAAATTATTGAAACTGATGATATTGATGAAAGTGATGATTAAGATTCTCCCCCTAGATATGAATTGCCTGTTGTGCCTGAGGGTTATACTATGGATGAAGAAACTGCTAGAGACTTCTTAGCTTGCAATGATAGATCTGATCTTAAGAAATTATTAGCTAAGCTTAAAGAAAAATACTTGAATGCTAGAATGAAATATGACCCTGCTTTTGCTAGTTCACCTATCTTTATTTTTGATAAGGATTATGATTTCTCTATCGATCCTGAGTTAATTACTTTGGTTGAATCTGATCCTTTTTATGGCTATGAATCTGAAACTGTTGTGGCACATCTTACTAAATTAAATGATATAGCCACCCTATTTACTCATGATGAGAAAAATCGCTATTGCTTTATCCTTAAGTTATTTCCATTCTCATTAAAGGGTGATGCTAAAACATGGTTTAATTCTCTTGATCCTGGTTGTGTGCGTAGTCCCTAGGATATGATTTATTACTTCTCTGCTAAATATTTCCCCGCTCATAAGAAACAAGCTGCTTTAAGGGAAATATATAATTGTGTGCAAATTGAAGAAGAGAGTCTCCCACAAGCTTGGGGGAGGCTTCTCCGATTACTTAATGCTTTGCCTGATCATCCTCTCAAGAAAAATGAAATACTTGATATCTTTTACAATGGACTAACCGATGCTTCCAGAGACCACATGGATAGTTGTGCTGGTTGTGCTTTCAGGGAAAGAACTGTTGATCAAGCTGAATTGCTATTGAATAATATGTTGAGTAATGAAAATAATTGGACACTTCCTGAACCAACTCCTAAGCCAACTCCGAAGAAAAGGGGTATTCTATTTCTCAGTCCTGAAGATATGCAAGAGGCAAAGAAATCTATGAAAGAAAAAGGTATTAAAGCTGAAGATTTTAAGAATTTACCACCTATTGAAGAGATACATGGTCTTGATAACCCGACACAGGTAGTAAAGGTAAATTCTCTCTATAGATTTGATAAATGTGAAATCCCACCCACTAAGTTCGCTAGCCAATGCTTGGATGAGTTTGATGACTTTATGGTTAAACAAGAAGACTTCAATGCTTATGTTGGTAGACAATTGAAACGTAATTCTTATATGATTGAACACTTGAGTGATTATATGTCTAGAGTTCAAGGTGAACTTAAACTTATTAGTAAACATGCTTCTATGGTTACCACTCAAGTAGAACAAGTACTTAAGGCTCAGAATGATTTGCTCAATGAATAAAATAATAAGAAAAATGATAATGTTGTTAGAGTTATGACTAGAGGGGGTAAAATGATTCAGGAACCTTTGTATTATGAGGGCCATCCTAAGAGAATTGAGCAAGATTCTCAGAGAACTAATATTGATGCACCTAGTTCTTCTAGGAGGAAGAAAAAGAAAAATGATAGGACTTTGCATGCTCCTAGTGAACCTGTTGTAGACACACCTGAGCCCAATGATATTTCTATTTCTGATGCTGAAACACAATCTGGTAATGAACACGAACCTAGTGATAATGTTAATGATGATGCTCATGTTGATGCTCAACCTAGCAATGATAATGATGTAGAGATTGAACCTACTATTGATCTTGATATCCCACAATCAAAGAATCAACGTTATGATAAGAGAGACTTTGTTGCTAGGAAGCACGGTAAAGAAAGAGAACCATGGGTTCAGAAACCCATGCCTTTTCCTCCTAAACCATCCAAGAAAAGGATGATGAGGATTTTGAGCGCTTTGCTGAAATGATTAGACCTATCTTTTTGCGTATGCGGTTGACTGATATGCTTAAAAAGAATCCTTAAGCTAAGTACATGAAAGATATTGTTACAAATAAAAGAAAATACTGGAAGCTGAAATTTCCACCATGCTTGCTAATTACACTTTTAAGGGTGGAATACCTAAGAAACTAGGAGATCCAGGAGTACCAACTATACCATGCTCCATTAAAGAAACTATGTTAAAACTGCTATATGTGATCTTGGAGCCGGTGTTAGTGTTATGCCTCTCTCTTTATATCATAGACTTGATTTGGATAAGTTGACATCTACTGAAATATCTTTGCAAATGGCTGATCAGTCAACTGCTATACCTGTCGGTATTTGTGAGGATGTGCCTGTTGTGGTTGCAAACGTTACTATTTTAACAGACTTTGTTATTCTCCATATTCCCGAGAATGATAGTATGTCTATTATCCTTGGTAGACCCTTTTTGAATACCACAGGGGCTGATATTGATTGCAACAAAGGCAATGTCACTTTTCAGGTTAATGGTAATGAGCATACGGTACACTTTCCGAGGAAACAACCTCAAGTCCACGATATCAATTCTATTGGAAAATTTTCAACAATTATTATTGGAGATTTTGAATTTCCTCTTCCTACTGTCAAGAAGAAATATGATATTCTTATTGTTGGGGACATGCATATCCCCGTTGAGGTAACCTAGTGTTATTCGAAAATTCTCCGGTTTCATGCGATTCGAAATGAGTTTGTTAACAAGACTTGATCAACCTTATTAGTGGATTCCTTTTGATGAGAATGAGATGGATGAAGTTAGAAAGCACAACTCTCTGTACCCTTATTTTACTTTTTGTTATTTAGTTTAAATAAAAGCAAAAATAGTATTTTCTGTCTGTTTTCTGAATTATCCTTGTAATAAAAAATACCCTGAAAATGAAAGTTCTCCAAATGCCCTGAAAATTTAATATGATTTTTTCTAGAATAGTTGAGAATTATTGGCACTGAGAACACACCAGGGGGGCCCACCATGTGCCCTCGAGGGTGGAGGGTGCGCCCACCCCCCTGCCTCGTGGACCCCACCTGGGTCCCCTCCACTTATTCTTGCACCCACACACTTCGTCTTCCTCCAGAAAAAATCATCCACTAGCTCAAAGCCGAATTCTAGCTCATCTTGCTGCCATTTTCGATCTTGCTCAAAGCTCCATTCACAAAACTGCTTTCGGGGATTGTTCTTCGGTATGTGACTCCTCCAATGGTCCAATTAGTTTTTGTTCTAGTGCTTTATTTATTGCAAATTTTTGCTGCTTAGGTGACCCTGTTCTTGAGCTTGCATGTCAAATTTATGTGGTCAAAAGTAGTTTTAATCCATGATATAGCCTCTAGACACTTGTAGGAGTAGTTGCTAGCTATTTTGTTGAGTTTGGTTCACTTTTATTTTAAGTTACTAAAAATTTCAGAAATTTTCAGAAAAAGATGAAGAGATTTTTGAGGGGCTCATCGAGCCGAAGCTCGAAGGATAAGCAAAGTGGAGAGAATAAGAAGCCCAAGTATAATCCCCTCGTACTGCGGAGATTCGGCCGTGTGAATGGCCTTGTGATGAGTTCTTGAGAGAATCCAGGATTTTTGAAGATTTTTATTATTTGGCTAAGAATGCAGGCCTCACCGACTTCCTCCACGACCAGCGTGAACAGATCTCTTACTCACCAATATTTTTGTGCAAAATTTTCATTTCCATGCTAGGAGATCGCCACCTTCGGTGGAATTTTATTTATATGATGAGCATAAGGAGATGTCACATTATGATTTTTGCCAGGTTTGTAGGATACCCTTTGAGGGCAGCATAGAGGAACCACAGCGTAATGATGTGGAGGGATTTATTGATATGATTGCTGTAGGGGAAACGAGGAAAGTTTCCGATGCAAGAATCACTATCATACATTTTCCTGTTCTACGTTACTTTGCAATATTTGCTAGTAGATGCTTAATTGGTCGCGGGAACTGTGGAAATCTTAGTGCCCATAATATTGTTATTTTGCGCCATGCTTTGTTTCGTGATACCACTTTCAGTTTAGGCGCTATTGTTGCTAAACGGTTAAATCTGAACCGTACAAAGGGTCCCATCTTAGGAGGCATCTTCGCCTCGCGCTTTGCTGCACACTTTAACATACCTATTAGGCATTATGAGAAAGAAGAAAAGTTGCTACCTCATATTTTTCTATATTATAAGAGCATGGTAGCACATGATTTTATTGTTAAGAATAAGAACAAGATGCTTAACTATAGACTGATATTGGATAAGAATCACTTTGAGACTATTACCTTGCCTGCTCCCTCTTTGTTCAACATATTTTCAGGCACGTACCTTGTTTTGCCGGAGGTCGTTCAGGCATACCAGAGCCTGACATCAGCTCCAGAGCCGGAGCCACTATCTGATCCTCACCGTCGGTCTGTTTATCAGTGGGATCCGGAGGAGATCGCCAACCGGTGGCACCCCAAAGACCCTCCTCAGTACACCGGAGAGGGCAGTTTTGATCCCTGGCCATAGACCAACTTAGGCCAAAAGCCTAAGCTTGGGGGAGTACGTATCTCTCACCGACATTACATTCATGTTCACACACTCATTCTAGTTGTCGGTGCTCATACTTTTTCATTGTATCATCCATGCTAGTTTATTTTCTTTTTAAGCTTTCTTCTTGTGTGTTTGAAAACCCTTAAGAAAAAACAAAAAAAAGTAGTTGTAGCTTTTAGAGAGTTTAATCTCCATGCCTTTAGTAGTAGTAGTAATTAAAAAGAAAACCCAAAAAGATTTCTCGTTCTTCTTCTGCTTGTTTAGAGCTTTCCCGTGTAAATAGTTTTGTTTCTTTTCTTTTCTTTGGGGGTCGAGAGGAGAAGACCATGATGAAAATGTTGAGTGGCTCTCATATGCATTATTCTTGATCTAACAAGGAGCCCATATTACCTGGTCTTCTCCCTTGAATTGAATGCTTGCAGATTCCACCTTAGTCCAATGCACGTGCACTATTATTATTACCCACACCATTCGGTTGTGCAAGTGAAAGGCAATAATGATGATATATGATGAATTGGTTGAGATGAGAAAAGCTGGTATGAACTCGACCTCTCCTATTTTTTGTAAATATGATTAGTTCATCATTCCTGATTCAGCCTATTATGAATGAAACATGTTTGCAATGACAATTAGAGATTATAGTTGCTCGTGCCATGCTTAATTTGCTAGGAGTTTATAATGGTTTACCTTGCGTGCCAACATGCTATTAAAATGGTTGTGATGTGGTATGATAGGGTGGTATCCTCCTTTGAACAATTCGAGTGGCTTGACTTGGCACATGTTCATGCATGTAGTTGAAAACAAAATAAACATAGCCTCCATGATATTTATGTTCATGGTGATTTATATCCTACTCATGCTTGCATTCTGTGTTCATTAATTTTAATGCATGCTCATGACTGTTGTCGCTCTCTAGCTGGTCGCTTCCCAGTCTCTTTCTAGCCTTCACTTGTACTAAGCGGGAATACTGCTTGTGCATCCGATTCCATAAACCCCAAAGTTATTCCAGATGAGTCCACCATACCTTCCTATATGCGGTATCTACCTGCCGGTCCAAGTAAATTTGTATGTGCCAAAATCTAAACCTTCAAATAAAAATTCTGTTTTGTATGCTTGAATAGCTCATGTATCAACTAGGGTTGTCTGTATCTTCCATGCTAGGCGGGTTATTCTCAAGAGGAGTGGACTCCGCTCCTCACTCACGAGAAAATGGCTGGTCACCGGGATGCCCAATCCCATGCTCAAATCAAATCAAAATAATTGCAAACAAAACTCCCCCAGGATTGTCGTTGGTTGGAGGCACCCGCTGTTTCGGGCAAGCCATGGATTGATGCATGTTGGTGGTGGTTGAGTATAAACTTTACCATTCATCTTGGGAAGCGCCTATAATGTGTGTAGCATGGAAGATATCGAGATCTCTCGGTTGTTATGTTGACAATGAAAGTATACCGCTCAAAATATTATTTATCTCTATTTCAAAACCGAGCTCTGGCACCTCTACAAATCCCTGCTTCCCTCTGCGAAGGGCTTATCCATTTACTTTTATGTTGAGTCATCACCCTCTTATTAAAAAGCACCAGTTGGAGAGCACCGCTGTCATTTGCATGTATTATTATTAGTTTACATTGAGTATGACTGTGACTGGATCTCTTTTACCATGAATTACAATTTCCAGTCAGCCCTTGATCTTCAGGGTGCTCTGCATTTATGTTTTGCGGTCTCAGAAAGGGCTAGCGAGATACCATCTTATTATATCATATTATGATTGTTTTGAGAAACTGTTGTCATCCGAGATTTATTATTAGTGCTCGCTAGTTGATTATGCCATTGATATGAGTAAACATGAGACCTAAATGTTATTGTGAATATGGTTAGTTCATAATCTTTGCTGAAAACTTGAATGCTGGCTTTACATATTTACAACAACAAGAGCAAACATAGTGTGCAAAAGTTTTTCTTTATCACTTTCAGTTTGTCAACTGAATTGCTTAAGGACAAGCAAAGGTTTATGCTTGGGGGAGTTGATACGTCTCCAACGTATCTACTTTTCCAAACACTTTTGCCCTTGTTTTGGACTCTAACTTGCATGATTTGAATGGAACTAACCCGGACTGACGCTGTTTTCAGTAGAATTGCCATGGTGTTATTTTTGTGCAAAAATAAAAGTTCTTGGAATGACCTGAAAATCAACGGAGAATATTTTTGGAATATATAAAAATTACTGGCGAAAGAATCAAGGCCAGGGGGCCCACACCCTGTCCACGAGGGTGGGGGCGCGCCTACCCCCTGGGCGCGCCCCTGCCTCGTGGGCCCCCTGGTGCTCCACCGACCTCAACTCCAACTCCATATAT
Organism: Triticum aestivum; assembly: GCF_018294505.1. NCBI lineage: Eukaryota > Viridiplantae > Streptophyta > Magnoliopsida > Poales > Poaceae > Triticum > Triticum aestivum. Next base: position 393,328,179 of record NC_057796.1, read on the forward strand.
TCACGTTCAGGGAGAGAAAAATCAAGGAGAAGGATTCATCGTGTTTAACGATACGGAGCCGCCACCAAGCCCTAATCTCTCTCGGGAGGGCTGATCTGGAGTCCGTTCGGGGCTCCAGAGAGGGGAATCCGTCACCATCGTCATGATCAACCTTTCTCCAACACCAATTTCATTATGCTCACTGCTGTGCGTGAGTAATTCCATCGTAGGCTTGCTGGATGGTGATGGGTTGGATGAGATTTATCATGTAATTGAGTTAGTTTTGTTAGGGTTTGATCCCTAGTATCCATTATGTTCTGAGATTGATGTTGCTATGACTTTGCTATGCTTAATGCTTGTCACTAGGGCCCGAGTGCCATGATTTCAGATCTGAACCTATTATGTTTTCATGAATATATGTGAGTTCTTGATCCTATCTTGCAAGTCTATAGTCACCTATTATGTGTTATGATCCGTTAACCCCGAAGTGACAATAATCGGGATACTTACCGGTGATGACCGTAGTTTGAGGAGTTCATGTATTCACTAAGTGTTAATGCTTTGGTCCAGTACTCTATTAAAAGGAGGCCTTAATATCCCTTAGTTTCCAATAGGACCCCGGTGCCACGGGAGGGTAGGACAAAATATGTCATGCAAGTTATTTTCCATAAGCACATATGACTACATTCGGAATACATGCCTACATTACATTGATGAACTGGAGCTAGTTCTGTGTCACCCTATGTTATAACTATTGCATGAGGAATCGCATCCGACATAATTATCCATCATTGATCCATTGCCTATGAGATTTTCACATATTGTTCTTCGCTTATTTACTTTTCCATAGCTACTGTTACAATCACTATAAAACCAAAACTATTACTTTTGCTACCGTTACCGCTATTATCATATTACTTTGCTACTAAATACTTTGCTGCAGATATTAAGTCTTTCAGGTGTGGTTGAATTGACAACTCAACTGTTAATACTTGAGAATATTCTTTGGCTCCCCTTGGGTCGAATCAATAAATTTGGGTTGAATACTCTACCCTCGAAAACTGTTGCGATCCCCTATACTTGTGGGTTATCACCCACACTAATATCTAGCAATGCCGCTGCTTTAGAAATTGCTACTGTCCTTCTAGGATTGCCATTCAGTTAAGGAACATGCTTCTTTTCATTTTATGTATGTTTCATCACTTGTTTGTCACCCTCCTTTCCACCTTTTTGTGCAAACAGAGACATACGTTTCTCGCATGATCTTAGTTGAACTGCACAAATGATATCCAAATTATAGTTGAACATTCCAGGAGCTTCACAACCAACCTTGATGTTGCTCCATTTTATTGCAACTAATGAAGAAGAAGCTCTGTGGGTTTCATTTTATGATGAAAATGGAACCGGGGTTGAAGCCCTTTTCTTAAAAAATGAAGAAGAAGCTGCTAGCTCATGGGACATTGCTTGATTTCAGGTGAACTGCACCAAAAGGTACCATGAATTGAATCATCCATGTTGGTGACCAGTGTCATCCCTTCTACGATGGCGTTGACTGCAGATATGGTTCCCATCATGAGGTATGTGGAATTTTGGTCTGACCTTTCATAAAGATCCTGCATGTTGAGTCTGCTCTTGTGCTACTGTTTTGGCACTGCCATGATAAAGCAGTAATGTTATTATTTTGCACCTTAATCTAGTGGCACTATTAATTTGAGGCAATGTTTTGGCACCGCTAGTGCCACTTATTTTTTTATATATCGAAAGAGGGGGTTTCCTATGATTTCATTAAAGAAACCCTACCATAGAGAACCATTATCCGACAACATCTTAGTGTAAACGGGTAGTTATGCAACTACTACTAGACTAGACTGAGTACTACCAGGAGAAAAGTTCGCCACATAAGCTAGGCAGGTAGGGGGCGCAGCACCAGCTCGACCAAGTTTGGATTACAACCCAAATGCTACCACAGAAACATCAGGGGGGAAGATAGAGCCAGCTTCAGCATCCCAGTCTAAGCACCCCCGGCCTCCATCCTTGCGATGCATGGTACACCTCATTTGCCACCTGCTCGAACCTAGTGCCATTGATAAAATGAAGTAATAATATAGTTAAAATAGAGCGAGTGTCCTCTCTATCATTTCATTTCCAATGTAGATAAAGAAAGTGCTTCTCTTTGTTAGTATATGTTTCATCAACTAGTCCCATTGTTAATGTTCAACTGTTTTTGCAAATCGGGGTGCTTAATTTTAGTTGATCTGCACAAAAATATAGATTGGAATGTCTCAAGGCCCCTCCTTGTACTACCGCTGTACACTGATGTTCATCACTGGCAGAAGGTGTATCGGGGAGACTTGGGTTGATTTCCAGTATGAGGCGTACCGTATGAGGCGTCGTAGGGCCCATCTCGTCCTTGCAACATGGCATACTATGATACTATCACAATATTTTCTTCTATTTATTAGTGTATGTTTCATAAACTAGTCCACTATAATGTAAGCACGCTTTTTCATTATCTGTGCAAACAGGGTTATTCATTTGCATTTTGGTGGAACTGCACAAATGTAGAGATGGAACCGGCATGGTAAGTTGCATGGCAATATATCTCGGAATGGCTATGGAAATGCCATAATAGGTAGGTATGGTCGCCGTTTTGAGGAAAGTATATGGTGGGTTTATGGTACCGGCGAAAGTTGCGCGGTACTAGAGAGGCTAGCAATGGTGGAAGGGTGAGAGTGCATATAATCCATGGACTCAACATTAGTCATAAAGAACTCACATACTTATTGCAAAAATCTATTAGTTATTGAAACAAAGTACTACGTGCATGCTCCTAGGGGGATAGATTGGTAGGAAAGGACCATCGCTCGTCCGCGACCGCCACTCATAAGGAAGACAATCGATAAATAAATCATGCTCCGACTTCATCACATAACGGTTCACCATATGTGCATGCTACAGGAATCACAAACTTTAACACAAGTATTTATCAAATTCACAACTACTCAACTAGCATGACTCTAATATCACCATCTTCATATCTCAAAACAATCATCAAGTATCAAACTTCTCATAGTATTCAATGCACTTTTTATGATAGTTTTTATTATACCCATCTTGGATTCCTGTCATATTAGGACTAATTTTATAGACAAAGCAAATTACCATGCTGTTATAGAGGACTCTCAAAATTATATAAGTGAAGCATGAGAGATCAATAATTTCTATAAAATAAAACCACCACCGTGCTCTAAAAAGATATAAGTGAAGCACTAGAGCAAAATTGTATGGCTCAAAAGATATAAGTGAAGCACAAAGAGTATTCTAATAAATTCCGATTCATGTGTGTCTCTCCAAAATGTGTGTACAGCAAGGATTATTGTGGTAAACTAAAAAGCAAAGACTCAAATCATACAAGACGCTCCAAGCAAAACACATATCATGTGGTGAATAAAAATATAGCATCAAGTAAAGTTACCGATGGACAAAGACGAAAGAGGGGATGCCTTCCAGGGCATCCCCAAGCTTAGGATTTTAGTTGTCCTTGAATTTTACCTTGGGGTTCCTTGGGCATCCCCAAGCTTAGGCTCTTGCCACTCCTTATTCCATAATCCATCAAATCTTTACCCAAAACTTGAAAACTTCACAACACAAAACTCAACACAAAATCTCATGAGCTCCGTTAGTATAAGAAAACAAACCAGCACTTAAGGTACTGTAATGAACTCATTCTTTATTTATATTTGTGTTAATCCTACTGTATTCCAACTTCTCTATGGTTCATACCCCCCGATACTAGCCATAGATTAATCAAAATAAGCAAACAACACACGAAAAACAGAATATGTCAAAAACAGAACAGTCCGTAGTAATCTGTAGGTTTCCAATACTTATGTAACCCCAAAAATTCTGAAATAAATTGGTGGACGTGAGGAATTTGTCTATTAATCATCTGCAAAAATAATCAACCTAATCGCACTCCCAGTGAAAAATGGCAGCAAATCTCGTGAGCGCTAAAGTTTCTGTTTTTTACAGCAAGATCGCAAAAACTTCCCCCAAGTCTTCTCAAAGGTTCTACTTGGCACAAACACTAATTAAAGCATAAAAACACAATCATAACAGAGGATAGATGATTTATTTATTACTAAACAGGAACAAAAAGCAAGGAACAAAAATAAAATTGGGTTGCCTCCCAACAAGCGCTATCGTTTAATGCCCCTAGCTAGGCATTGATAATTTCAATGGTGCTCACATGAAAGACAAGAATTGAAGCACAAAGAGAGCATCATGAAACATGTGACAAACACATCTAAGTCTAACATACTTCCTATGCATAGGCATCTTATAGGCAAACAAATTATCATAGCAAGCAAAAACTAGCATATGCAAGGAAGCGGAAAGAAGGAATAGCAATCTCAACATAACGAGAGATAATTTAGTAACATGAAAATTTATACAATCATATTTTCCTCTCTCATAGTAATTACATGTGGGATCATAAGAAAATTCAACAAAATAGCTATCACATAAGATATTTTCAACATGATTCACATGCATGCAAAGTTGACACTCTTCCAAAATAGTGGGATTAACATTAACTAAAGTCATGACCTCTCCAAACCCACTTTTATCAAAAACTTCATAAGATTGAACATTCTCCAAATATGTGGGATCTAAAGTGGACACTCTTCCAAACCCACTTTCAATAATATTGCAAACACTATTATCAATCTCATATTCGTCATGGGGCATAAATAAATTTTCAAGATCAAAAGAAGAATCACCCCAATCATGATCATTGCAACAAATAGTAGTCATAGCAAAACTAGCATCCCCAAGCTTGAGGTTTTGCATATCATTAACACAGTTGTCATTAAGATAATTTATAATAACATCATTACAATCATTCTTTTCATCGAAGGAACTATCAAGTGTGGGTGCAGTAGCAACGATCTCATGTTTAACATAAGGAACTATAGCAAACTCATTTTCAAAAATATTAGCATCATGGCCAGAAGAATAGCAAGCATCATGTTCATCAAGGGATATTTCAATCAAATCATCAGAATCATAATTATCTATAGATTCATGCATATCATTATTTTCTTCCCAAGCAGCGGTCATTCTCTCAATGAATTCTTTGACATAGACATTATGAGCATAGTTTTCATAGCAATAGTTAAGTATGTCAACATTTTCAGATTCGTAGAGAGTAACATAATACTTCTCAATCAAAGAAGCAACTTCATAAGCACCCTTAAAAGCAAAAAATTCTTCAATTTGTTCGATATCGTAGTAACTATAAACACCCTTTGCATAAGAAGATAAGATTTCATTATCATTAAACTCACATAGGTAGGGGAGGTGTTTTTTAGGGTTCTTAGAGCAACAAGTAAAATCATAAATTTCACAAAGATTCCAAGCATAACACAACAATCTATTTATTTGATCCCATAAGAGTCTCCCTTTTTCAGACAAACGGTGACGCACAAAATGAGCATGCTCATCTAAAGATTTCCCATCAACCAGGCTAGCTGGGGTTTCAGCACGAGCGCATAACGATCGAAGATGATCCAAGTAGAACACTTTAAGTGGATCCATATCATAGATTTTTAGCAAGAAAAGATGCAAGCAAATGGAAGGCACATGGAAACACAAACAAAGATGCATACGGGAAGAAGGCAAAGAAAAGGCAAAGGTTTTTGAAAATCATTTTAGAAGTGGGGGAGAGGAAAACGAGAGGCAAATGGCAAATAATGTAATGCGAGGGATAAGAGTTTGTGACGGGTACTTGGTATGTCTTGACTTGTGCGTAGATCTCCCCGAAAACGGCGCCAGAAATCCTTCTTGCTACCTCTTGAGCACTGCATTGGCTTTCCCTTGAAGAGGAAAGGGTGATGCAGCAAAGTAGCATAAGTATTTCACTCAGTTTTTGAGAACCAAGGTATCAATCCAGTAGGAGACTACACGCAAGTCACCTCGCACCTACACAAACTGATAAGAACCTTGCAACCAACGCGATAAAGGGGTTGTCAATCCCTTCACGGCCACTTGCAAAAGCGAGATCTGATAGAGATAATAAGATAAATATTTTTGGTATTTTTATGATATAGATTGAAAGTAAAGATTGCAAAGTAAAATAGATTGGAAACTAATATGATGGAAAATAGACCTGGGGAACATAGGTTTCACTAGTGGCTTCTCTCAAGATAGCATAAGTATTACAGTGGGTAAACAAATTACTGTCGAGCAATTGATAGAAAAGTGCATAATTATGAGAATATCTAGGCATGATCATGTATATAGGCATCACATCCATGAGAAGTAGACCGAAACGATTCTACATCTACTACTATTACTCCACACATCGACCGCTATCCAGCATGCATCTAGAGTATTAAGTTCATAAGAACAGAGTAACGCGTTAGGCAAGATGACATGATGTAGAGGGATAAACTCAAGCAATGTGATATAAACCCCATCTTTTTATCCTCGATGGCAACAATACAATACGTGCCTTGCTGCCCCTGCTGTCACTGGGAAAGGACACTGCAAGATTGAACCCAAAGCTAAGCACGTGTCCCATTGCAAGAAAGATCAATCTAGTAGGCCAAACCAAACTGATAATTCGAAGAGACTTGCAAAGATAACAAATCATACATAAAAGATTTCAGAGAAGAATCAAATATTGTTCATAGATAATCCTGATCATAAACCCACAATTCATCGGATCTCGACAAACACACCACAAAAAGAATTACATCGAATAGATCTCCAAGAAGATCGAGGGGAACTTTGTATTGAGATCCAAAGAGAGAGAAGAAGTCATCTAGCTAATAACTATGGACCCGAAGATCTGTAGTAAACTACTCACACATCATCGGAGAGGCTATGGTGTTGATGTAGAAGCCCTCTGTGATCGATTCCCCCTCCGGCGGAGCTCAAAAGGCCCCAAGATGGGATCTCTTGGGTACAGAAGGTTGCGGCGGTGGAAATAGGGTTTCGTGGTGCTCTCTGATGTTTTCGGGGTATATGAGTATATATAGGCGAAAGAAGTCGGTCAGGGGAGCCACGAGGGTGGGGGCGTGCCTGCCCCCCTGGGCGCGCGTCCCTGCCTCGTGGCCTGCTCGATGCTTCCATGACGTCCACTCAAGTCTCCTGGATTTCATTTGTTCCAAAAATCACTGTCCCGAAGGTTTCATTCAATTTGGATTCCATTTGATATCCCTTTTCTGCGAAACACTGAAATAGGAAAAAAACAGCAATTTGCACTGGGCCTTTGGGTAGTAGGTTAGTCCCAAAAATAATATAAAAAGGTATATTAAAGCCCATTAAACATCCAAAACAGATAATATAATAGCATGGAACAATCAAAAATTATAGATACGTTGGAGACATATCACTCCTCTCCTCTTAAACCACCGCCGCTCCTCTCCTGTTCCAATCTAAATCCAGCGCCGCTCCTCTCCTCTTCCATTTCAAAACCACCGCCCCTCCTCTCCTGTTCCAATCCAAAACCAGCGTCGCTCCTCTCCTGTTCCAATCCAAAACCAGTGCGGCTCCTCTCCTCTTCCATTCAAAAACCACCGTCGGCGAGTGAACGTGCTGTGGTGAAGTAGATCGATGGAGGAGTACAACTGATACGTGAGGATCGCAGATGGCGACCCTGTGAAGCTAGCTAGGATGTTGGAGATACAGTCTTGGTTTGACAACAAGGGCCAACTAGCGGCGACGGCCACATCCATGGCCAAATATCTGCAACGGAGCGAAAAGGCGGCGATACTCCCGAAGGGAGTCGCGCGGGAGTACATAGAGCTGCTCCTTTGGGCCATGGAGGAAACAAATTCACCGAATTCGATCGTGAGGGAGCGGTGGTGGGAGTATCGATCCTAGATGGAGCATCCACCAGATATTAAAGGATCGAGCATCTGAAGGGTGTCGTTTGTGTTTGTGAGGGTGAACGTGGTTTGCGTAGATGACAATGGGGACCCACATGTCAATAATGGCAGAGGCAAAAAATTTGGAGATATTTTCCCTGCATCAGGTGGAATTGAACCCGGTCGGAACCACTGTCGGGTAGTGTCACATGGCCACTGGGCTAGTTCAGTACTTTCCTTACAAATAAGGCACTGTCTCTGGTGGTCTGATCTCCTCCTGCGCCTTTGTGCGCTCGCCGCGGTGCCATTGTCTGTCGTTGTGAACATGTTGAACAAACGAGAGGAGTCTGGAGAGGACTGTACGTGGAGAGGCGGACAGTCGGGACCCACCAGGTCTATGGCCGTACGCAAGCAAGTGCCTCATCGAAAAAATACTTCCTCCTAATGCTATACTGACGTTGGGGCCCACGGATTTGTCAGCATAGTTACATTTTTTTAGGTGCTTCAACGTAGTTACTATAGGAGATAAATTCACAACGAAGCCAGGGAGCTGGCAGGTACCATTTATTATCACTGGGGCAACAAGTATCAGCTGGGTTTTGGGCTGCCCCGTCTAGGCTTTCTTTTTTAACATGCGCAGCACACGACATGCCGGTTTGTAATTTTTTGAGGGCCGTCATGTATCGACCGGCCTATGGACCTCCCATCCGAGGTTTATTTTTCCTGAAACATCGGCAGCCCAATTTATGTATTTTTTTGAAGAAAACGCAGAGGTCTGTTCTATTTTTCTATATAAGAATAGGAACGCCTGGTCCAACTTATGTTTCCGTTCTAACAATATTATGTATATTTAAATTATTTTATATGTTATTATATATTATTGTTATTGTCATCATATATTTAACAGATACTTACATATGTAAGAAAACAATATCCCACATCTTATTAACTTGTAAAAATAATTTCTTCACAATAAAATCCTGGATTTTTTTGGCAACGAAAATCCTGGTGATTGTGTACAAAAGCTTGGTAAGATTTAAGGACCAATGTAATAATAAATCACTTATTATTTAAATATATTTATAACAAAATACTGAGCCCCTGTTTATTTTTTGATAACATTGCTACGCCCAACCCAACATTATAATTAGAATCAGCCCAGCAAAATCGTGTATTTCGAGAAAGTGCAAATGGCCTGTAATTTTTTAGGAAAAAAATAAATGGGCCGCATGGACGCTACATTATTTGTTCACCCTGCCCAGCAAATGGACTGTAATTCTAAAACAAATATCAAATTGACTGTAAATTTTGAAAAAATGGGTTGAATACGTGCCACATTTTTGGAGGCTGAAATGTGGGCCAATAGGTCCAAGCCAATGCAAGTCGTTGTCAACTTAGTCAACAAATGATTCTGACATCGTTAGCCATTGGATTTACATCCAACGACTGGCATCCATCTTCAATCTCTCGTCTTCTTCCTCCAGCACCGCCGGGACCACCTGCTCCCGCCTCCTGCTACTAGTAGCTCTGCTTAGCACGCTTCACTGTGAAGCGCTACCCCACCGTTGGCCAGGCCATCCCTCCACCCCTCCACACCTCCTGTTCTTCTCCACCGACTGCCAAACCACACCGCACCAGAACCAGTTAACCCTCGTTCACCTCTCCATCTGTGACTCTACACCCGCGTCTTCCCATCTCCGGCTCGTTGCTGTCTGGGTCCTCGCCGTCGGTCCACTACCTTGGATGCGCTCGGCGCGGAGTGGTCAACGTGGTCAACGAACGACATCCATTGGAAGGAGACTGTGTGTCGAGAGGCTGACAGCTGGGTCCACAGCCGCACTCAAGGAAATGCCTCCTTATTGCGTGCAAAATAATGATTCCTCCACCTGACAGCTGGGACCCACCGGAAGGGCCTCTGTATTTCGCGAAACAAACATTCACCCCGCTGACAGGTCAGACCCACCATCTATATCTTCACACGCAAGGAAGTGCCTCCTTATTACGCACAAAAAAATGAATACCCCCTGCTAGCTGGGACCCACCATAGTGGGAGGCTGACTTGTGCGCCTACTAAGTTGAAGGGGACGGAGGGCTTTGTCAACTTAGTCAATATGAACGATTCTAGCTCAACTGACCGTACGATGCCCATCCAACGGCCCTAGTGCTTCTTCAACCTCTGGTCTTCTTGCTCCAGCCGCCCAAACCAGCGCCGGTCGTGTCGCGTGCCCTTGCCTCCCAAGGCCGCCTGTGATGCCGCGGAGGCCTCACCGCCCCCTACTACTCCCACCGCTGGCCTGGCCATCCCTCTACTCACCCACACCCCATGTTATTCTGTGGCGACGGCAGCCTCACACCGTAGCCGAACCAGTGAACCCTTGTACTCCTCTCCGTGTGGGCAACCACTGCCGCGTCTTCCCCGGTCCGCGTCGGCCCCTTCCTAGGCCTCGCCGTCGTCCACCGCCCTGGTGCTCTCGGTGCGGCGTGGTCAACATGGTCAAGGAACGACTTCCATCGGAAGAGTACTGTACGTGGAGAGGCTGACAGCTGGGTCCACGGCCCCAGCAAGTAAGTGCCTCCTTATTACGCGGAAAATAATGATTCCTCCACCTGACAACAGGGACCCACCGGACGGGCCACCATATTTCACGAAAAAAACGTTACCCCCTTGACTGGTGGGACCCACCAGCTACATCTTTGCACGCAATGAAGTGCCTGACAGTCGGGACCCACCTGGTCGAAGCGTACGTAGCGTTGTCATTCTGGTCGCGAACGTGTACGTACATACTGGTCGATGTAGAGGCGCGCACGTGTCGTGGTAGAGGCGCGCATGTGTCGTAGTAAAAGCGCGCACGTAGCATGTACACGTACGTACAACGCCGAGGGTGCAAGAAAGAAAATATGGCCACATACGTACACTGGGTCGGAACGGAGAAGCTGCGCCATCGTCGTGTTCATGGGGAGGCAACGGAATTCGTCGTGTTCATCGGGACACAACGGAATACGTCGTGTTCATCGGGAGCCAACCGGCTTGGACGGAACAACAGATGGAAATGTGGCCTAGCATACCGCAGAATGGAGGAAACGGCCTTGTGTTCGACCGGCCATGGTCGAAACGGGATCCTGTTCATCGGGAGGGGTCTGGCGTACCGCAAAACGGAGGAAACGGACTTATCTTGGACCTCCTATGGTCGAAGCGGGGTCGTATTGATTAGGAGGGGTGTGGCGTACCGCAAAACGGAGGAAACGGACTTGTGTTGGAGCGCTACAGTCGAAACGGGGGTCCTGTTCATCGGGAGGGGTGTGGCATACCGCAAAACGGGACTCCACGGGATACTATTCATCTCCACCGTCGACCTCCTCCAACCTCCACGGCCTACTGTTCATCCACCGTCAACCTCCTCCAGCCTCCACCTGCGACTGTTCATCCACGGGCTCCTGTTCAACCAGCCTCCACCGAGCGCTCCTCCACCGGCTACTGTTCAACCAGCCCTCTCCACGGGGTCCTTTTCAACCACCCCTCCAAGGGCCACAGTTCATCCAGCCCTCCGTCGGCTACTGTTCAACCAGCCCTCCACGGGGTCCTGTTCATCCAGCCCTACACGGGGTTGATAACCCACAAGTATAGGGGATCAACTGTAGCCTCTTTCGATAAGTAAGAGTGTCGAACCCAATGAGGAGCTAAAGGTAGAACAAATATTCCCTCAAGTTCTATCGACCACCGATACAACTTTACGCACGCTTAACGTTCGCTTTACCTAGAACAAGTATGAAACTAGAAGTACTTTGTAGGTGTAACGGGATAGGTTTGCAAGAATATAAAGAGCACGTAAATAAAAACTAGGGGTTGTTTTAGGTAAGGAAGCAACAAAGTTAGTATAGAGAGTGTGGAAAAGTGGTGGTAGGAGTTGCAAAATTGTCCCTAAGCAATTGACTACTCTACTAGACCGATAGCAAGTTTTATGTGGGAGAGGCCACTCCTAGCATATCATCACTGACTTGGAATTCTATGCACTTATGATTGGAACTATTAGCAAGCATCCACAACTACTAACGTTCATTAAGGTAAAACCCAACCATAGCATTAAGATATATTGGTCCCCCTTCAATCCCGTATGCATCAATTTCTATGCTAGGTCGAAGCTTCTGTCACTCTTGCCCTCCAATACATTGTCCTATCAACATACAACTAACCCTATGGTGTGATCCACGCGCGCGCTCATATGATGGGCACCAAAGGACAGCAACATAACCACAAGAAATTTAAACCAATCATAGCAATTCACCAATTACCGATAGGACAACGAAAATCTACTCAGACATCATAGGATGGCAACACATCATTGGATAATAATATGAAGCATAAAGCACCATGTTCAAGTAGAAGGTACATCGGGTTGCGGGAGAGTGGACTGCTGTAGATAGATGGGGAAGGTGATGAGGATGTTTGTGAAGATGACGGAGGTGTTGGTGTAGATCACCGTCACACGATGATGGCCCTGGCGGCGTTCCGGCGCCACCGGGGGAGAGTGGGAGAGAGCCCCCCTTCTTCTTCTTCTTCCTTGACCTTCTCCCTAGATGGGAGAAGAGTTTCCCCTCTAGTCCATGGCCTCCATGGCGGCAGAGGGGCGAGAGCCCCTCCGAGATTGGATATGTCTCTCTGTCTCTCTCTGTTTCTGCGTTCCTGATTCTGGCCTTTCATCGTTTCTTATATTCCCGAAGATCCGTAACTCTGATTGGACTGAACTTTTAACACGATTTGTATCCGGATATTGGCTTTCTTGCGGCCAAAGAAGGGCACCAACTGCCTTACGGAGTGGCCATGAGGGTCAGGGGCGCGCCCACCCCTTGGTGCGCGCCCCCTGCCTCGTGGCCCCCTTAGGCATTGTCTCGCATTGATTCTTCTTCCCAAAAATCACATATATTCCAAAAAAAACTCCGTAAGTTTTTATCCCGTTTGGACTCCGTTTGATATTGATTTTCTGTGAAACAAAAAATGTGCAACAAACAGGAACTGGGCATTGGATCAATATGTTAGTCCCAAAAATAGTATAGAAAGTTGCCAAAAGTATATGAAAGTTGTATAATATTGGCATGGAACAATAAAAAATTATAGATACAAAGGAGACGTATCAGCATCCCCAAGTTTAATTCCTGCTCGCCCTCGAGTATGTAAATGATAAAGAAGATAAATTTTGATGTGGAATGCTACCTAGCATAATCTTGATCATGTTATCTAATCATGGCATGAATATTAAGACACAAGTGATTCAAAGCAATAGTCTATCATTTGACATTAAGACAATAATACTTCAAGCATACTAATAAAGCAATCATGTCTTTTCAAAATAACATGGCCATAGAAAGTTATCCCTACAAAATCATATGGTTTGGCTATGCTCCATCTTCACCACACAAAGCATTCAGATCATGCACAACCCCGATGACAAGCCAAGCAATTGTTTCATACTTTTGATGTTCTCAAACCTTTTCAACTTTCATGCAATACATGAGCGTGAGCCATGGATATAGCACTATAGGTGGAATAGTATATGATGGTGGAGGTTGTGTGGAGAAGACAAAAAAGAGAAAGTCTCACATCGACGCGGCTAATCAACGGGCTATGGAGATGCCCATCAATTGATGTCAATGCGAGGAGTAGGGATTGCCATGCAACGGATGCACTAAGAGCTATAAGTGTATGAAAGCTCAAACTGGAAACTAAGTGGGTGTGCATCCAACTTGCTTGCTCAAGAAGACCTTGGGCATTTGAGGAAGCCCATCATCGGAATATACAAGCCAAGTTCTATAATGAAAATTCCCACTAGTATATGAAAGTGATAACTCAAGAGACTCTCTATATGAAGAACATGGTGCTACTCTGAAGCACAAGTGTGGTAAAAGGATAGTAACATTGTCCCTTATCTCTTTTCTCTTATTTTTTTGTTTTTTTTGGTGGGCTTCTTTGGCCTCTTTTATTTTTTTGTCGGCTTCTTTGGCCTCTTTTCTTTGTAAAGTCCGGAGACTCATCCCGACTTGTGGGGGAATCATAGTCTCCATCATCCTTTCCTCACATGGGACAATGCTCTAATAATGATGATCATCTCACTTTTATTTACTTACAACTCAATATTACAACTCGATACTAGAACAAAATATGACGGCGGTGTACCTGGATGTGCAATGATATAGCATAGCAATGAAATCAAAAAACGGACAAGCCATGAAAACATCATGCTAGCTATCTTACGATCATGCAAAGCAATATGACAATAAATGCTCAAGTCATGTATATGATGATGATGGAAGTTGCATGGCAATATATATCGGAATGGCTATGGAAATGCCATGATAGGTAGGTATGGTGGCTGTTTTGAGGAAGATATAAGGAAGCTTATGTGTGATCGAGCGTATTATATCACGGGTTTTGGATGCTCCGGCAAAGTTTGCACCGACTCTCAAGGTGATAAAGGGCAATGCACGGTACCGAAGAGGCTAGCAATGATGGAAGGGTGAGAGTGCGTATAATCCATGGACTCAACATTAGTCATAAGGAACTCATATATTTATTGCAAAAGTCTATTAGTCATTGAAACAAAGTACTACGCGCATGCTCCTAGGGGGATAGATTGCTAGGAAAAGACCATCGCTCGTCCCCGACCACCACTCATAAGGAAGACAATTAATAAATACCTCATGCTGCAACTTCGTTACCTAACGGTTCACCATACGTGCATGCTACGGGAATCACAAACTTCAACACAAGAATTTCTACAATCCACAACTACCCACTAGCATGACTCTAATATCATCATCTTTATATAGGAAAACTATTGCAAGGAATCAAACATATCATATTCAGTTGATCTACAAGTTTTATGTAGGATTTTATGACTAACCATGTGAATGACCAGTTCCTGTCAACTCTCTAAATAGATATAAGTGAAGAAAGAGAGTTTTATTCTTTCTACAAAAGATATTCCCACGCTCTAACAAATATAAGTGAATCAAAAGAGTATTCTACAAATGGCGGTTTTCTATGTGAAGAGAAATAGGCAATACAAACTTCAAATGATATAAGTGAAGCACATGAAGCGTTCTATAAAGCCATACTCAAAAGATACAAGTGAAGTGAAAAGAGCATTCTATAAATCAACCATGGACTATCTCATACAAGCATGGTTCATCAAATAAAAGTGAAAACTAAATGCAAAATACGCTCCAAAATTTGCACATATCACATGAACGAAACGAATCCGAAAACATACCGATACTTGTTGAAGAAAGATGGGATGCCTTCCGGGGCATACCCAAGCTTAAACGCTTGAGCTCCTTGAATATTTACTTGGGGTGCCTTAGGCATCCCCAAGCTTGAGATCTTGCCTCTCGTCCTTCTCCTCATATCGAGGCCTCCTCGATCTTCGAACACTTCATCCACACAAAACTCAACAGAAAGCTCGGTAAGAACCGTTAGTATAATAAAGCAAATCACTA
This sequence comes from Triticum aestivum, assembly GCF_018294505.1. Classification (NCBI taxonomy): domain Eukaryota; kingdom Viridiplantae; phylum Streptophyta; class Magnoliopsida; order Poales; family Poaceae; genus Triticum; species Triticum aestivum. Next base: position 393,343,523 of record NC_057796.1, read on the forward strand.
CTCTAAGTACTGTTGCAAACCAATTCATATTTTGTTTTTGCATTGTAGCTACTGTAATACAACTTTTCCATGGCTTAATCCACTAATAGAAATCGATAGTTTCATCAAAACAAGCAAACTATGCATCAAAAACAGAATCTGTCTGAAATAGGACAGTCTATAGTAATCTGAACTTCACCATACTTCTGTTACTCCAAAAATTCTGAAAAATGTATGAAAATAAATAATTTCTATATAAAGACAGTGTAAAAAGTTTCAGAACCATTTGACGTTCCAGTAAAAAATGTGAAATCGCGCACTGCACGCAAAGTTTCTGTTTTGCACCGCACGAACCAACAAGCAATGTAAACATCCTAAAGGAAAATGTTGGCACATTATTTTTATAATACAATGGATTTGTACTTTATAAAAACACAACAGAAATAAATGACTCTCTAAAACTTCCGGGTTGTCTCCCTGTCAGCGCTTTCTTTAAAGCCATTAAGCTAGGCATATAGTGCTCAAGTAATGGATCCACCTTGATCCCAAGGTATATCAAAGCCAATTTTAATGAAAAATGATTTTTGATTTAGTAGTGAGCACAAAGTAACATATATCATGTAATGACGAAGTCTAACTCTCTTCCTATGCATCGGCATGTCATAAAAGAACAATTCATGCACACATAGTAAAGGCCAATGCATAGTATAAACAGTTTCATGCAATTTTATCTGGTGGGAAACATAGAGAGGTGGAGATATAGTTCCTCTCTCATAATAATTGCAAGTAGGAGCAGCAAGCACATGCATATTATATCTATCAAAATCATCATGTGTAGTAGTAAAACGTAACCCATCAATATAATCCTTAATAAGGGCAAACTTCTCCGATAGTGTAGTCGGGAGAATTCAAAAAGATAATAGGACTATCATGCGTGGGTGCAATAGCAACAATTTCATGTTTAACATAAGGAACTATAGCAAGTTCATCTCCATAAGCATAATTCATATTGGCATCTTGGCCACAAGCATAGCAAGCATCATCAAAAAGGGATATTTCAAAAGAATCAAAGGGATCATAACAATCAGCATAGCATTCATCCTTCGGTAAATTCGAAGGGAAATTAAACAATGTATGGGATAAAGAGTTACTCTCATTAGATGGTGGGAACGGGTGATCAATCCGCGATTCCTCCTTTTGTTCTTCGCTCTCCTCCTCGTCTTTTTCATCCAATGAGCTCACAATGTTATTAATTTCTTCTTCCATAGACTCCTGCAAAATATTAGTATCTTCTTGGACAGCGGAGGAGTCCTCAATATATGGTTTAATATAAGGATTAGAAGCATAATTATCATAGCAATATTTAAGTATGGCCAAATTTTCGGATTTGTAGAGAGTAGTATCACACTCTTCAATAAAAGAAGCAATTTCACAAGTACCCCTAAAAGCAACTAGTTCTTCAATTTGTTGAACGTCATAGTAATTATAAACACCCTTAGTATACGAAGATACGATTCCATTATCACTAAACTCACATTGGTAAGGAAGGTGTTTCTTAGGGTCTTTAGAACAACAAGTACAATCATATATTTCACATAAATTCCAAGCATAGCACTGCAAACGATGTGTAACATCCCAAATTTTCAATTTGGAATGTTATACATAGAGCATCATTGCATATCATGTTTTGTTGCATTTTGACAAATCCTCGATAAATCCTAAGCAACTCAAGGACCCTCGGAGAGAGTTGGGGATTTTCTCGAATTCTCTTATTTGATTTTTCAAACGAGGATTGGGATTTTTAATTATTTTTCTCTCCGGAAAAATATTTCATTTTTAAGATAAACGAGAGGAGAAAATATGACTTCTCCAAAACAATTGAAATACTGGAGGAAAAATGTTAAAAACATTATTTGGAATTTATTTGGATTTATTTGCAATTTTTAAATGCATTTAAAATATGCATGTTTCAAAATAGTTATTTTTGATTTTAAAAATGTTCACCCTATTCTAGATTTTCTACCTAGACGGGGAAAATTTATTTCGTATTTTTCTGATTTTTATTTATTTTTCTATGCAATTTTCTTCGCGGAACTTATATAAAAAAAATACCACGCGCTTGCCCGACTGGGCCGAGGCCCAGCCGAAGCCAGGCCGGCCCGCCCCGTCGCCTTCCTCCTCCCGCACGCCGACGCGCCGCCGGAGTCCGCCGCCCGCACGCCTCCCGAGCCCGACCCCTTCCCCAAGCCCCCAAGCCTCCCCCCTCTCTATATATAGCCCCCCCCTCCGTTTTCGCCGCCACCATCGCCGGAGGAGCCGCCGCCGCCGCCCCGCATGTAGCCCCGCTGCCGCTCGCCTTTGCCTCGTCGCCTCGCCGCCGGGAGCCCTGAGCCGGAGCCCCCTTGCCGCCGGAGCCCCCCCCCCGAGCCCGCACCCCGCCGCCCTCGCGCCGAGCCCGAGCCCCGCCGGAGCCCCTCGCCGGAGAAGCCCCGTCGAGGTACTGCCGCCGCCGTTCCGTCGTGTTGACCGGTTTTCTGAAAAAAAAACCTTTTGTTTAAAAAAAACCCTAGATCGGTTTTTTTTCGGTTTTCTTATTTCACGAGCGTTCACCGAACCGTTCGTTTTAACGAACGCGTTCATCGGTTTTTCTCTGTTAACGAACGTCCGTTATTTAACCGTTCGTCCGTTTTTCTTTTCGTTTTTTCTCGTTATTTTCTCAGATTCGATTTCTGATCGAATTTTCGAATCTGTTTAACTTCTCGCTCGTTTATCGGAATCAGGTGATTCAAGCGCCTAGAGTTTCGTCTCGAAATTCTCTTTCCGTTTAACCTACTCAAACAAGTTTTTGCAACAGTAAAATTTGACCTAGATCCATATTAGCAAACGGAGTTTCTTTCTTTCGCCGTTTGACTTTCGTTGCTTCTTTCGAGTTGATTCTTTTTGCAAACCGGAGTTCTTAAGTTGAACTTTCTGGTTGGATCTTTCATTCGAGTTTTACTGTGCATTAGATGAGTACTGATTGTATGCTTGTTTGTTTGCGATAGAGTACCCGGAGTGTGCCGCTTGTTACTTCGACTCGCTAGGTTTTGCGGATCATCAGCAAGGCAAGTAACACTTTGATCATACCCCGTTCATACCCAGTTTTATTGCATTAGATCTATTTCCTCAAACACATTGCATGATTAGGATCTAATTAAACTGTGGGTATTGGGAAGTAGTTGAGTTAGTACCTATTACCTGTTTTATTCATCAAACCCTTGGGAGTTACTTCTACGTTGCTATTATATTGCCATGCTATGCCGTAGACGTGGATTGGGTTTGAGAGATATTCATGACAGATGTGAGATGTTTAATAATGGTTCAACTTAAGGTGGCAACTAAAACTCACATCTGGGTGGATTGAGGCACCTGGAGAACCCAGTGTTGTCTGTATGTATAAGGTCCGCCACCCAGGCTCAAAGGGATCATAAGATTATTCATGCTAGAAACTTCCGTGTGCAGCCGCAAGCTATTATGGGCTCTAGCATAGCTGAGTAGGTTACAGGATCTCTTGAAGAGGTGGACTAGCAGATGTAGGGGAAAGTAGGTGTACCGGTCCATCCAGAGTAGAGAGTGACTGTTTCTGAAAGACTGTGTCTCGGTCATCCGTTTCTCAAACATCATGCAGTGCGAGAATCAAGCGGAGGCGATCGAGTCTTGTGGGGAAAAGTGCACAAACCTCTGCAGAGTGTACAAACTGATCATGATTAGCCGTGTCCCCGGTTATGGACAACTTGAGTATCTAGTACCTGGATTATCATTTGAATCTCATCACCGTGATACTTATAATTAATTTTGTTGGGTTAATGATGTTACTTAATTGGGATTGAGTTGGAGGTACCTTCTCAATGTTTCAACCACCATGATAGTTAAATAAAATTTATTCCTTTGCAGTAGGATAAAATTGGCTTTTCGCAAAAAAAAACTGTAACCATAGAGCTTTCCACCAGCCATATATGCATATAGTATAGCATTATCATTGTTCATTGCTCTATATGTGTTGCTTTGCCAGCATATTCTATGTGCTGACCCGTTTCCGGGCTGCAACGTTTCATGTTGCAGACTTTTCAGACGACGAGTAAGGTGCCTTAGGTCGTGGTCTTATACTCAGTGATGCCGCTGGAGTTGATGGACTCACTTATCTTCCAAGTCTTCCGCTGTTATCGTTATTTAGATGGCCTTAAGCCATATTTATTATACTTAATCTCTTCGGAGATATTCGATGTAATAAGTGTGTGATTGCTACTCTGTTATAAATCCTCCATTTGTACTGTGCGTGTCAGCATTACTGATCCAGGGATGACACTGGTGCACAGCAGCACAGGCCATTTGAGGTCTGGTCGCTACAAAGTTGGTATGAGAGCACACGCTGACTGTAGGACACGACCACTAAGCTTAAGCCCTAGAAAAACTTCTCTCTTCTCATTTCTGACTCCTCTCCGCTTTCTACTCTTTAGGAAAGGCGAATGCAAGGAGCAAGTTCATGCAACCCGACGAAGACACGCCATTTGGACGACACTTGAAGGAAGTCACCAAGTACTTGAACATAGGAATACCAAGCGTCACCGGAACCTGCAACGCTACATTACCTGAAGAGGAGAGCTGGAAGATTCAAGTTATCATTCCAGGAAGAACGTTTGCGCCAATTACGGAACCCATAAGAATGGTTTTCGAAGCACCAACTTGGAGTTTAGGGAAGAGCATGGCCGCACATATCGCCATGGGACGCATTGGAGAAGTCTATCACCAGGAGCTTAAGGATACAATTTGTCAAATTTGTGGACGTCGAGACGCGCAATGGGAGATGATCAAGACCAAGAAGGATGGATTAATTGCAGCTTTCATCCAGGAGCAGAACCAACATATTCGACGCCAGGAGAACCAGATATGCACGGACAAGGAAGAACTGAAGAAGGCATTCACGAAGATCAAGGAACTCCAAGAAGAACTCAAGGCTACACGCGAAGATTATTTGGAAGAAATCAACGCACTAGTAGGGAAGATTGACGACCTGGAGAATAAGATTGGAGCATTCGTGGGAAATCCAGTGCCAAAAGCAGAAGTCGACGAATGCACTTGTCCGGATAACTACATCATCATCGACGACACCGACTCGGAACCAAGTGAAGACGAATGGATTGATGAAGCTGGAGCAGACATCATGGAGTCTTCAACGGATCAGAATTTTTAGTAGACTACCATATCAGTAGTAGTTTTCCCCCATTTAGTAGTATAGTTCAAGCACTTTGTAACGCTAGTTAGATCGATTGTTTTGCCTTGTTTGGATTGATTGAGTGATATTGATTGAATTTGTCTCATGAGCATATGGGTAGTGTTTTCTCTCTAGACCTCATTCTATTCTTAATTCTCATCTTTTCTAAACCTATCAGATGCCTCCGAGACGCGACACCGGATTTGTTTTCCCGCCAGAGATCACCCAGTTGATTCAGCAACAGAATGCCCTTGATGCAAGTGTTAGTTCAGAACCAAGGCAACAACAACAACAACCCACCGCCACCACCACCTGTTGATCACTTAGCCCGTTTCTTAAGGCTAAACCCGCCGGTGTTTTCCAGTAGCACCGAGCCGATTGTAGCAGATGATTGGCTCCGCAAAGTTGGAAGGGAGTTGACCACTGCAGGATGCACAGATGCGGAAAGAGTGCGTTTTGCCGCACATCAGCTTGATGGACCCGCAGCATCATGGTGGGAGAATTATACAGCCACGCACCCTATTGACACTGTCACATGGGACCAGTTTCAGCAAGCTTTCCGTACAGCTCATGTTTCAGCAGGAGCTATGGCTATGAAGAAGCGTGAGTTTCGTAACCTACGCCAAGGAGGACGCACCGTAGGCCAGTATGTGGAAGATTTCAGTAAGTTGGCACGTTATGCACCAGATGACGTTGCTACGGATGCTGCCAAGCAGGAGAAGTTTCTGGAAGGATTGAATGATGAGCTGAGTATGCAGTTGATGGTAGCAACCTTCAACAACTACCAGGAGCTGGTAGATAGAGCTCTCATGATAGAAGGGAAACAACAACAGATTGAAAACCGCAAGAGGAAGTATGGACAAGGGAAGTATAATTCTGGAGCCCAGCAGAATCCACGATTTACCCCGAAGCCGGGAGGACAGTTTCAGCATACCCATGGAGGAGGTAGTTCGCACAACCATAATGGCTCCAAGAATGGTAATGGGAATGGAGGAGGAAACGGACAGAACCGCACCAACCCATCTACCCCAACCAAGAGAGATCTAAGTCACATTACTTGTTTCAAGTGCCAGAAGACGGGACATTATGCAACTGATTGTCCCGAAGCCCAAAATGGAAATGGCAATGGAAGCTCTGGGAAGAAGCCGAACCCGTTCAACAAAGGACATGTGAACCACGTGAGCGTGGAGGAGATTGAAGCTCAGCCTGATGCAGTAATAGGTAAGTTTTTGGTTAAGTCATTTACTGCAACTGTTCTTTTCGATACTGGTGCATCGCATTCATACATATCAAGGGGATTCGTAAACAAGTTTAAGATGTCCACCCAAGTTCTCAAAAGCCCCATGTTAGTAACCTCGCCAGGAGCAGAGTATATGGCCACCCAAGGATGTTTTCAGATACCGTTGGCCATTGGAAGGCATGTTTTCCCCACAGACCTCATTGTTTTGGAATCGCAAGGTTTGGATGTGATTTTGGGAATGGATTGGCTATCGTTGTATGGAGGAAACATCGATTGTGCCAGCAAGACTATTTTGCTTACCACCCCGGAAGGAAAAAGGATCAAGTATGTATCCAGGCATATGCCGAAGAGGACTCAAGTGAATTCCTTATCAGGAGTTGTACAGGAGGAAGTACCAGTGGTGAAGGACTATCCGGATGTATTTCCAGAAGAGTTGCCAGGCATGCCACCAGATAGAGACATTGAGTTCTTGATTGAACTTTTGCCAGGCACAGGGCCAATATCTAAGAGACCGTACAGGATGCCCGCAAAGGATTTGGAGGAAATTAAGAAGCAGATCAAGGAGTTACTGGATAAAGGCTATATTCGCCCAAGTTCGTCACCTTGGGGATCACCAGTACTTCTAGTGGAGAAGAAAGATGGATCACTAAGGATGGTTGTTGATTACCGAGGATTGAATGAAGTGACCATCAAAAACAAGTACCCACTGCCGATGATCAATGATTTGTTTGACCGCCTGCAAGGAGCTAAAGTATTTTCCAAGATCGATCTACGATCAGGATACCATCAGTTAAAGATTCGAGAGCAGGATATACCCAAGACGGCATTTACCACCAGATATGGATTGTATGAGTATACCGTTATGTCATTTGGACTGACTAACGCACCGGCCTATTTCATGAACCTGATGAACAAAGTGTTTATGGAGTTTTTGGATAAGTTCGTCGTGGTGTTCATTGACGATATTTTAATCTTTTCCAAGGATGAAGAAGAGCATGAGGAGCATTTACGATTGGTACTTGAGAAGCTCAGAGAACATCAGCTATATGCCAAGTTCAACAAATGTGAGTTTTGGTTGAAGGAAGTTGGATTCCTTGGACATGTTATTTCTGGAGAAGGAATAGCAGTAGACCCTGCCAAGGTTGACACAGTGACAAGTTGGGAATCACCCATGACAGTTGGAGAAATCCGGAGTTTTCTTGGACTCGCAGGATAGTACCGGAGATTTATCGAAAATTTCTCAAGGATTGCTAAGCCCATGACTGAGCTATTGAAGAAGGACACCAAATTCAATTGGACTGAGGAATGTGAAGCTAGTTTCTAGGAGTTGAAGAAACGATTGGTTACCTCACCCGTGTTGATTCTGCCAGATCAACGCAAGGACTATGAAGTTTATTGCGACGCTTCTCGTCGAGGACTTGGAGCAGTGCTTATGCAGGAAGGAAGAGTTGTTTCGTATGCTTCACGACAACTTAAACCCCATGAGAAGAATTATGCTACGCATGATTTGGAATTAGCAGCCGTGGTGCATGCATTGAAGACATGGAGACATTTTCTCATCGGAAACCATTGTGAGGTGTACACGGATCACAAGAGTTTGAAGTACATTTTCACGCAGAAGGAGTTAAACCTCAGACAGAGGAGATGGTTGGAGCTCATCAAAGACTATGATATGAGATTGCATTATCACCCCGGAAAGGCTAACGTAGTAGCAGACGCGTTGAGCCGCAAGAGTCATGTCAACACCCTCATGACAGGAGAGTTACCTCAGGAGTTAGCCGAGGACCTACGCGAGCTATGTTTGGAGATAGTCCCTAGAGGCTATTTAGCGACATTGGAGATTCAGTCTACCTTGATGGAAAAGATCAGAGAAGCTCAGAAGACAGACAAGGAGATTGAAGAGATAAAAGAGAAGATGAGCAAAGGAAAAGCCAAGGGATTTCGTGAGGATGAGCACGATACCTTATGGTTCGAGGACCGTGTATATGTACCAAATGATCCGGAGATCAGGAAGTTGATTTTGCAAGAAGCCCATGATTCACCGTACTCGATTCACCCAGGGAATACCAAGATGTATTTGGATTTGAAGAATACTTTCTGGTGGACCGGAATGAAGAAGGATATTGCGGAGTATGTAGCAGTTTGTGATGTATGTCAGAGAGTGAAGGCAGAGCATCAGAAGCCAGCAGGATTGCTACAGCCATTGCCGATACCCGAATGGAAGTGGGATAAAATAGGCATGGATTTTATCACAGGATTACCCAGGACTCGTTCAGGCTATGACTCGATATGGGTTGTAGTCGACCGTTTGACGAAAGTGGCTCATTTCATTCCAGTGAAGACCACTTACACCAGTGCTAAGTTGGCTAAGATATACATGACCAGGATAGTATGTTTGCATGGAGTTCCGAGGACCATTGTATCAGACAGAGGAACCCAATTTACCTCGAAGTTTTGGAAGCAGTTACATGAAACATTGGGAACCAGGCTGGAATTTAGTACAGCATTTCACCCACAGACAGATGGACAGACCGAGAGAGTCAACCAGATTTTGGAGGACATGTTGAGAGCATGTGCGCTAGATTATGGATCTAGTTGGGACGACAATTTGCCATATGCGGAGTTTTCATATAACAACAGTTATCAAACCAGTTTGAAGATGGCCCCTTTCGAAGCTTTGTACGGAAGGAGGTGTAGAACACCGTTGTTATGGGACGAAGTTGGAGACCGTCAGTTGTTTGGACCAGATTTGATTAAGGAGTCTGAACAGAAAGTGAAGTTGATTCGCGATAGGCTCAAGGTAGCCCAGTCCAGGCAGAAGAGTTATGCTGATTCTAAACGCAAGGAGACAGTTCACGAAGTCGGAGACAGAGTGTATCTTCGAGTATCACCACTTCGAGGAGTGAAGCGCTTTGGAGTTAAGGGAAAGTTAGCGCCTCGTTTTATCGGACCATACAGAGTGTTGGAACGTATGGGAGAAGTTGCCTACAAGCTGGAATTGCCCGAAGGATTGTCTGAAGTACATGATGTATTTCATGTTTCGCAGTTGAAGAAGTGCCACGCAGAGATGGCTGAGATACCACTGAGAGATACTGTGCCACTGGAAGCGATTCAGTTGGAAAGTGATTTGACCTATGAGGAGAAGCCAGTTAAGATTCTCGAGTATGCCAGCCGAGTTACCCGCAGCAAGGTTATCAAGTTTTGCAAAGTTCAGTGGAGTCACCACACAGAAGATGAGGCCACCTGGGAACGAGAGGAAGATCTACGGAAAAACCACTCCCACCTGTTTTCTAGCCAACCCGAATCTCGAGGGCGAGATTCATCTTAAGGGGGGTAGGTTTGTAACATCCCAAATTTTCAATTTGGAATGTTATACATAGATCATCATTGCATATCATGTTTTATTGCATTTTGACAAATCCTCGATAAATCCTAAGCAACTCAAGGACCCTCGGAGAGAGTTGGGGATTTTCTCGAATTCTCTTATTTGATTTTTCAAACAAGGATTGGGATTTTTAATTATTTTTCTCTCCGGAAAAATATTTCATTTTTAAGATAAACGAGAGGAGAAAATATGACTTCTCCAAAACAATTGAAATACTGGAGGAAAAATGTTAAAAACATTATTTGGAATTTATTTGGATTTATTTGCAATTTTTATTGCATTTAAAAATATGCATGTTTCAAAATATTTATTTTTGATTTTAAAAATGTTCACCCTATTCTAGATTTTCTAACTAGACGGGGAAAATTTATTTCGTATTTTTCTGATTTTTCTTTATTTTTCTATGCAATTCTCTTCGCGGAACTTATTTAAAAAAAAACACGCGCTTGCCCGACTGGGCCGAGGCCCAGCCGAAGCCAGGCCGGCCCGCCCCGTCGCCTTCCTCCTCCCGCACGCCGACGCGCCGCCGGAGTCCGCCGCCCGCACGCCTCCCGAGCCCGACCCCTTCCCCAAGCCTCCTAGCACCCCCCCTTGCTATATATAGCCCCCCCTCCGTTTTCGCCGCCACCATCGCCGGAGGAGCCGCCGCCGCCGCCGCATCTAGCCCCGCCGCCGCCGCCTTTGCCTCGCCGCCCGCCGCCGGGAGCCCCGAGCCGGAGCCCCCTCGCCGCCGGAGCCCCCCCCCCTCGAGCCCGCACCCCGCCGCCCCGCCGAGCCCGAGCCCCGCCGGAGCCCCTCGCCGGAGAAGCCCCGTCGAGGTACTGCCGCCGCCGAACCTTTCGTGTTGACCGGTTTTTCTGAAAAAAAAAACCTTTTGTTTAAAAAAAACCCTAGATCGGTTTTTTTTTCGGTTTTCTTATTTCACGAGCGTTCACCGAACCGTTCGTTTTAACGAACGCGTTCATCGGTTTTTCTCTGTTAACGAACGTCCGTTATTTAACCATTCGTCCGTTTTTCTTTTATTTTTTTCTCGTTATTTTCTCAGATTCGATTTCTGATCGAATTTTTGAATCTGTTTAACTTTTCGCTCGTTTATCGGAATCAGGTGATTCAAGGGCCTAGAGTTTCGTCTCGAAATTCTCTTTCCGTTTAATCTACTCAAACAAGTTTTTGCTACAGTAAAATTTGACCTAGATCCAGATTAGCAAACGAAGTTTCTTTCTTTAGCCGTTTGACTTTCGTTGCTTCTTTCGAGTTGATTCTTTTTGCAAACCGGAGTTCTTAAGTTGAACTTTCTGGTTGGATCTTTCATTCGAGTTTTACTTGTGCATTAGATGAGTACTGATTGTATGCTTGTTTGTTTGCGATAGAGTACCCGGAGTGTGCCGCTTGTTACTTCGACTCGTTAGCTTTTGCGGATCATCAGCAAGGCAAGTAACACTTTGATCATACCCCGTTCATACCCAGCTTTATTGCATTAGATCTATTTCCTCAAACACATTGCATGATTAGGATCTAATTAAACTGTGGGTATTGGGAAGTAGTTGAGGTAGTACCTATTACCTGTTTTATTATCAAACCCTTGGGAGTTACTTCTACGTTGCTATTATATTGCCATGCTATGCCGTAGACGTGGATTGGGTTTGAGAGATATTCATGACAGATGTGAGATGTTTAATAATGGTTCAACTTAAGGTGGCAACTAAAACTCACATCTGGGTGGATTGAGGCACCTGGAGAACCCAGTGTTGTCTGTATGTATAAGGTCCGCCACCCAGGCTCAAAGGGATCATAAGATTATTCATGCTAGAAACTTCCGTGTGCAGCCGCAAGCTATTATGGGCTCTAGCATAGCTGAGTAGGTTACAGGATCTCTTGAAGAGGTGGACTAGCAGATGTAGGGGAAAGTAGGTGTACCGGTCCATCCAGAGTAGAGAGTGACTGTTTCTGAAAGACTGTGTCTCGGTCATCCGTTTCTCAAACATCATGCAGTGCGAGAATCAAGCGGAGGCGATCGAGTCTTGTGGGGAAAAGTGCACAAACCTCTGCAGAGTGTACAAACTGATCATGATTAGCCGTGTCCCCGGTTATGGACAACTTGAGTATCTAGTACCTGGATTATCATTTGAATCTCATCACCGTGATACTTATAATTAATTTTGTTGGGTTAATGATGTTACTTAATTGGGATTGAGTTGGAGGTACCTTCTCAATGTTTCAACCACCATGATAGTTAAATAAAATTTATTCCTTTGCAGTAGGATAAAATTGGCTTTTCGCAAAAACTGTAACCATAGAGCCTTTCCACCAGCCATATATGCATATAGTATAGCATTATCATTGTTCATTGTTCTCTATGTGTTACATTGCCAGCATATTCTATGTGCTGACCCGTTTTCGGGCTGCAACGTTTCATGTTGCAGACTTTTCAGACGACGAGTAAGGTGCCTTAGGTCGTGGTCTTATACTCAGTGATGCCGCTGGAGTTGATGGACTCACTTATCTTCCAAGTCTTCCGCTGTTATCGTTATTTAGATGGCCTTAAGCCATATTTATTATACTTAATCTCTTCGGAGATATTCGATGTAATAAGTGTGTGATTGCTACTCTGTTATAAATCCTCCATTTGTACTATGCGTGTCAGCATTACTGATCCAGGGATGACACTGGTGCACAGCAGCACAGGCCATTTGAGGTCTGGTCGCTACACGATGAATTTGATCCAGTAAAAGTTTCCCTTTTTCAGATATGCGGTGTCGCACATAACAAGCATGCTCATCTAAAGATTTGCCCTCAACTAAGCTAGTTGGGGTTTCAGCCCGAGCACATAGGGATCGAAGATGATCCAAGTAAAAAGCTTCAGTAGTGTGATAGATTTTGAGTGGTTCTTCAAACATTGGTTCAGTAGGTACCACTAATTTTGTTGGTACTTTGCATTTCCTACCCATAACTAAAGATAGAAAACAAGAGCACAAAATAAAAACTACTTAGTGATAGAGAAAACAAGCACACACGAGAATATTCACCCCAGGCTATAACTCCCCGGCAACGGCGCCAGAAAAAGGTCTTGATAACCCACAAGTATAGGGGATCAATTGTAGCCTCTTTCGATAAGTAAGAGTGTCGAACCCAACGAGGAGCTAAAGGTAGAACAAATATTCCCTCAAGTTATATCGACCACAGATACAACTCTACGCACACTTAACGTTCGCTTTACCTAGAACAAGTATGAAACTAGAAGTACTTTGTAGGTGTAACGGGATAGGTTTGCAAGAATATAAAGAGCACGTAAATAATATCTAGGGGCTGTTTTAGGTAAGGAAGCAATAAAGTTAGTATAGAGAGTGCGCAAAACTGGTGGTAGGAGTTACGAAATTGTCCCTAAGCAATTGACTACTCTACTGGACCGATAGCAAGTTTTATGTGGGAGAGGCCACTGCTAGTATATCATCCCTGACTTGTAATTCTATGCACTTATGATTGGAACTATTAGCAAGCATCTGCAACTACTAACGTTCATTAAAGTAAAATCCAACCATAGCATTAAGATATATTGGTCCCCCTTCAATCCCGTATGCATCAATTTCTATGCTAGGTTGAAGCTTCTGTCACTCTTGCCCTCCAATACATAGTCCTATCAACATACAACTAACCCTATGGTGTGATCCACGCGCGCGCTCATATGATGGGCACCAAAGGACAGCAACATAACCACAAGCAATTTAAACCAATCATAGCAATTCAGTAATTACCGATAGGACAACAAAAATCTACTCAGACATCATAGGATGGCAACACATCATTGGATAATAATATGAAGCATAAAGCACCTTCTTCAAGTAGAGGGTACAGCGGGTTGCGGGAGAGTGGACCTCTCTAGATAGATGGGGGAAGGTGATGGAGATATTGGTGAAGATGACGGAGGTGTTGGTGTAGATCGCTGTCACACGATGATGGCCCCGGCGGCGTTCCGGCGCCACCGGGAGAGAGGGGGGAGAGCCCCCCTTATACTTCTTCTTCCTTGACCTTCTCCCTAGATGGGAGAAGGGTTTCCCCTCTGGTCCATGGCCTCCATGGCGGCGGAGGGGCGAGAGCCCCTCCGAGATTGGATCTATCTCTCTGTCTCTCTCTGTTTCTGCGTTCCTGATTCTGGCCTGTCACCGTTTCTTATATTCCAGGAGATTCGTAACATCGATTGGGCTGAAGTTTTAACACGATTTGTATCCGGATATTGGCTTTCTTGCAGAAAAAAGGACACCAACCGCCTTACGGAGTGGCCACGACGGTCAGGGGCGCGCCCCCCTGCCTCGTGGCCCCCTCGGGCATCATCTCGCATTGATTATTTTCCCAAAAATCACATATATTCCAAAAAAATCTCCGTAAGTTTTTATCCCGTTTGGTCCTTGTTTTATATGGATTTTCTGCGAAACAAAAAACATGCAACAAACAGGAACTGGCACTGGGCACTGGATCAGTATGTTAGTCCCAAAAATAGTATAAAAAGTTGCCAAAAGTATATGGAAGTTGTATAATATTGGCATGGAACAATAAAAAATTATAGATACGACGGAGACGTATCAGGGGTCATGTTCATCCACCGGCTCGATCAATTGGGGTACTGTTCATCCAACGGCAACGGCCTCTACTACCACGGGGTCCTGTTCATCCAACCCCCCAGCGGGAACTGTTCATCCAAACCCCCCTAACAACGCTCACTGTTCATCAAGGGAATCACTCGGGTTCATTTAACAACAAGGGATCGATCGATCACTCAGGTTCAGTAACGCGTAGCCTGCAGTGCAATCGCTCGGGTTTAGTTAGAGCCCAACGCCTCGCACCCACGCACGTACGTGTGTGAGAGAAACGCACATCACTCGGCCCCGACCACCCACCGTAACTGGAAACTCCCCGATTTTTTCCTCGCCCCCGACGGCCCAAACAATGTCATGCAGCTGCGTCTCTGGCCCGCCCAGGACGAAAAGCCCATTTTCTGTCTTGATTTTTTGTCATAGAAGTAGGACCCCACCACATCTATGATGATACCGGGTTTTGTCACAATTATCATCACAGAAGTGTCATAAGTATGACAGAAAAAATTCGTTCGGCCCAAAATGTCAGGGATTTGTCTTTTTTTGTAATGTGAATGCCTGGCCATTGCCGCCCCGGGTGACTTTAGACCTTCTGTTCTCTGAGTGATTCTTCATGTGGTCGAATGACTGTATAATAGTCGAGTGGAATTGGGGTATCCGAGTGGTATATCTGGTCGAGTGGATTGCACTTCGATGTGGTTTCAGTCGGTATCTTCCGTTGATTCTTGAATGTATCTGAGTTTAGGGTTGTGACCTTGGGTAGGACGTCTAGGACAGGCCCATGACCCTACCCTAGGCACATGTCATCGTCAGCCCCCCTCCCTCGTGTCAGCACGAAGGGAATCCTAAGATATTAATGCATGCCCCCCCAACCAAGGTTCACCCTAGCAAAGTGCGAAGTAGCTAGTAGCCCCCCTCCCTCGTGTCGACACGAAGGGAATCCTAAGCTATGAATGCATGCCCCCCCCAACCGAGGTTCACCTAGCAAAGTGTGAAGTAGCTAGTAGCCCCCCCCCCCTTGTGTCGGCACGAAGGGAATCCTAAGCTATGAATGCATGCCCCCCAACCAAGGTTCACCTAGCAAAGTGAGAAGTAGCTAGCAGCCTCCCCCCCTCGTGTTGCCATGAAGGGAATCATAAGCTATGAGTGCGTGCCCCCCATCCGAGGTTCACCTAGCAAAGTGTGAAGTAGCAACCCCCCCCCCACACACACAAACTTTCAGTCGGTGGGCCAGAGAGGCATATCTCACCAAGATGGATCGTAAAACGGACCAAGAATAATCCACCCTGGACGTACAACCTCTCTCTTGTTGTTGGTCAAAGTGATGGCCGTCCATGCGACCCTGGAGATGGGCTAACTCGCCAATAATCATGCAAGCTAGTCCCTGAAGACAACTACTGCATGCGTGTGGCCCAAACTAGAAATCCCCACACTGAGTGAGGGTTAGGTTGACGATGCGTATGTATCTTACACCACACTTCAAGCCAACGACGGGGATTCATGCATGCATGCATTGCGTGCATAGTATATGCGCTCAAACTTAAGGTCTAAATCTCACCATGACCTATACTACGATAACATGAACCAAATTTAGAATCCGCCATGGTAACCTATCTTGTTGTTGGTCAAGGTGATAATGGATGTCCACGCGGGCCCATGAATATATAGGCTTGTCGCCGATAACCACGCGAGGGAGTGTGCCGTTCGAAGGCAACCACTACATGCATATGTATGGAGGTGATGCATGCATGCATGTTTGAATACCATTTCACAAAATTGATGTGGTGCGTGCGTCAAAAATTATACACGAGCTCCCCACACAGAGCTAGATCGGTTCCTTGTGTGTCGTTGTACTAGCCACTTCAACTCAATGGTTGGGATTCATGCGTACACATGCATGTGTGTGTGCTCAAACTGTATCTTGCATGTCATCCCAGAGCAAAAATAATAATCCCCTCCTAAGTGAAATTAACCTCTCTTGTTGTCAGGCAAAAAGTAGTGATGGACCAAGCGGGCCCACAGATGGAAAGCATCAATATCGCTGATAACCGCTTAAGTGGGTGCGAGAGGACAACCACCACCGCTTTGCATGTGGGCCAAACATATATATGCTGAATACCCAAAATGCACAACTTTGATGTGCCACATGCCTCAAAAACCGTAAACCATGCACCCACACAGAGCGAGGTTCATGAAGCGTACTTCATATGATGGTCCCCTTCCCCCTCTTCACCGCATACTATATGCTCCTGCCATAATATATGTACAACCCAAAAGAATCCTCATCGATGGTGAAATTAATTAACCTCTCGTGATGTAGGTCAAAGTGATGCATGCATGCATCGATGATCGCCTCATGGGCCCAAAGATGGAAGCGTCACACGTGAGTGTCCTAGCTAGGATAACCACCGCGTGCATGCAAGTGGCCCAAAAAGGTGTTGTGTGATGTTTGAATAGACAATTTCACAATTTTGATGTGGCACGTGCCTCGTGAACCAAAGTCTCGACATTAAGTGAGGTGTACTTGTTCACAGACATGTCGTATAGAATATATGCTAGTCCCCTCCCACCTCTTCGACACGTACTATATACTACCATAACACAAACAAAAAGGATTCTACCTTGCTAGTCAAATTAAGCTCACTGCCGGCTGTTCATTAAAGTGATGGACGACGACCTCGCGGGCCTACAGAAAGCGTCACACACGAGTATCGAGTGTCGTGTAGGACAACCATCGACTGCTTGTGGCCAGAACATGTATGTATGAAAGGGTTGTGTAATGTTTTAAATAACGATTTCACGACTCTGATGTGGGACCGACCTGCCTAACAAAATGGCCAACCCACACAGTGGCTCACAACTCGTAGTGTACTGCAAGCCACCCGCCACCCCCAGACGCACAAACCCACACACACACCTCGAATCCACCGCAACTACGATGCATGTAAATTAATTATCCCGCGGCGAACATATGTTACCAAAGGAGGGACGTTTTAATTTCAAAAAAATCACAGAGATCATTAAGACGTTTTAGTACATTAATTGATTGATTTTCTATGGGTATAATGTGCAAAAATCAAATTTGAGCTACATGCACACGTGATAGTGCACCTAAATGGATTGCAAAAACACATGTGTCTCACTGGGTGCATGTTTACTCCCTGTGCAACAAATTTCAAACATTGAGAATCTTGATTTTTTAATTCTAGTACATCTAAAACTTATTTGAAGTTCATGAAACTTATCGTGTTGTCATATGGACACCAATACAAAGTGGCATTGTATTTTTTTGTCAAATTTGAGACCAGTTTTGATGTAATCTTTATCTAATTATAGACAGGAGATTATTAATAATTGGGAACCAATATCCCAAACGGATTATTTATTCGAACCATGAGCATTAGACCAACAATGGATACATGCCATGCTTCGGTTAAGCAATAAAGCGGCAGCATTAATCATCCAAATAGAAAAATAATATATGTGCCACCGCGTGACCCGTTTGCCGTGCGAGCAGGCGTGAGTTGACGGGACGCATGCGAGCAGTCCGCCGCACAAGTAGACGGGGAGGCCTGCGTGCTGGTGTGTGAATTGACGGAGGCGTGCTCGCTGCACAGTGTCATCAGGAGGCGTGCGAGTAGCTGTGTGAAACTTTGGTAGGCATGCTAGCAGTCCGGTGCGCAGACTCACCGGGAGGCTAGCCATCGGTTTGACGACCGCTCGCCTCTCTCCCACAACTCCCACTACTCCATATTAATGGTGCGCCCGACCGGCCGCACCCCCCATCCTCGCCACACACACACAATCCTCTCTCGACGCTTGCATCCTCAACGCCGCTCTCAGTCCTCAAAGCCGTCAGTGTATGAGGATGCCGCCGAAGCGCCCCATCGGAGCGAGTGGCGACGCCGGGGCTGCTAAAGCACCAGAGCAGGGTGTGGAGATGGAGACAGAGGTTGCCGTCACTGCCGGTGAGTTATCGCTGCACCCTGACGTCGTCGACTGCGTCGAGCTTCCACAGCCGGAGGCGGAGTTCAACACCGATTCTGGTGACGACCCCGGCGACGACTCCGACGACCACTCCGGGGGCGACTCCGATGACCACTCTGGCGACGACGACTCCGGGGACCACTCCGAAGACCACTCCGGCGATGACTCCGACGACGACCGACAACTTGTTAGTCATCTATACCCATTTATGTGGCAAATAGATCATAGGGTTTCTCTTGTTACTCCTGCCTCCACCTTTTTGGAATAGAAATCCTGTGATTATGTTCTCCCAATACATGAAATCTGAGTAAGTTTCATTAGATCTGTGTAGTGTATTGATTGTTTGAATGGTACAAGTGATAAGTGATTAGTTGTTTCATCTTTGCAAATGATTTTTGCTAGTAATCCGACTAGGGTTAGTGTTCGTGCTAATAATTCCTAGCCAGGACTTGACAATTGATTTTGAATGACCTACATATGTTTGTACCATTATTTTCTTCAGGATTGGCTTGTACATAGATGACTATGCTTAAAAATCAAACCATAATCTCTGGATATGTATAAATAAATAGCCATAAATTCCTAATCCTACTTCACGGCATGTAATCATCGATTTGATGCCAAATTTGTTTTACTATTTGTATAGGTGTTGTCTGACGATCTGGACAACGAGGATGAAGATGGCCAGAGGAGGTACAAGAGGCAAATCCTGAGGGAGCTTTATGCGGGAATGCATAACAGGCGTATTAGGACCTGGAACGGTGGCTATGGATGCCCATTTTGCAACCAGAAGCTTCATGACGCGTATCTAAGTGCTCTGGCGCATGCAAGAGGACGGGTCGCTGGCTCCTTCAAGCAGAAGTATTCTCGTAGGGTGGCGCACGGCGCGTACGCCAAGTACCTGGAGAACCTTCCGGATCGTGCCGGCATGTGAGATGAGATGTGGGATGGATCGAACTATGTACACTTGAGTATGCTTAATTACAGTTGAACTATGTACTTATGGTTGAACTATGCTTATATACGTGTACGCTTATTATCTATGTCTGAGTATGTTAAATAATTGGTCAAAATTTGGTAAAAATTACAAAGGGGACCCATAAACCAGGACCGAGGTAGTACGTCAATCACACACGGTTCCCAAAATTAAAACCGTGTGCAATGAATTTCATTTTTCCTGTTGTTTCAATCACACACGGTTCGCTCTAGCAAACCGTCGCCCCCAAAATTCTTTGTGGGACAGAAAACACTCACCATCCAATTAAAAAAAGAAAAAAGAAAACCCTCACCATCCCCACGTCACAAAAACCCTCACCCCGCCCGCCACCCCCTCCGGTACGTTCCGCATTCACACCTGCACAAGCTCCTCCGCGTCTATGCCATGGCACCGCCTATCACGGCGGTAAACATTTAGCTCGACGCTTGCCGCCGCCGCCAGGCTGCCGGCAAAGCCCATCGCATTTCGCCACTTCCGCTTGCCGCCGCCTATCGCCATTGACTTTCTCGACACTGCTCGCGGTCGACCCAGCTCCGCTCGGTTGGGGAATCTGTTGTACTGAGGGTTCTTTCTCATGGATGACAAGGTAACTAATTTAATGACATATTATCTCATCTCTTATCACAGTTCATCTGCCTCCTTTAATCACCTTGCGGAAATCGCCGTGAATTCATTTTTATTCGAGCTGATTTGAGGGTTTTCTTTCATTCATAGAATGTACAGTGCACCGACACTTCAGGACTTTGCGATCTCCGTCAGAGATTCCATCTCACCGTACCAGATAACTTGAGGATGCACGCGGTATGTTCAATCTCACCCTAAATCGGTTGGCATGGCCTACTTTCCTGAACATATTCTAAATATTGCTACATTTGGATAAAAGGTGCCACATGCACCATATACGTCAAAGGGGATTTTTCCCCTCTTCTTTCTATATTAGGCAAATTAATGGTGTATTATTCTTTCGATTACTCTCATATTTCCATGACATCATGTTTACCATATCTGTTTAATTATAGATTTTTGTCCTTCGATTTCAACTGTTGTACAGTTCTTTCAATTTGGGCCCATATTTGCATGTTATCATATTTTCTTTAACAATCTTACCTTTTTCTGCAGCACATCCCTTGATATGCAACAGATTATGTAGTGCATAATTTTTCCCTTTACATAGATCAAAACTCCATGGATGACATACTGCACACAATACATGGATTTACAGTCGTTGCTACTATAAGACTTGATGAACGTGGTGAATCCTATTTTGGCATTGGATTTTGGAAAGAAATTTATAATTTTTATGTACTAAAAGCTCGCACTAAAATTGCACTGCACATAAAAGGGCCTCGTCATGAGATATATGCTAACTTCCCCGACAAAATCATCCGTCCAGACTTTGTTCGAAGTAAGTTTTCTTTTCAACTATCTGCATGTTGACTTACCCAGCAATGTCAAATGAATTGTGTAGTATTTAAGCAACCAATTGTTATTCCCTTTTCTTACTATATTCCTACCTAATAACTTCTAGTTACCAATACACTTTTCTATTGCTCAGTTTTAAATAAATATTCCTTGTACTCCCATTTCTATCAGAAAGCGCCGCTGACAAGGAGACTCCGGAGGTGGAGAATGGGGCTGCCAACAAGCGGAGGTGGTGCGAGCTAGAACCGCAAGCAACTCCAGCAGGCCTAGACTTCATCAGCAGCCTCCCCGATGATATGTTGAGAGTCATCATCTCCCTCCTCCCAATCAAATATAGGGCGCGGACAACCGTCCTTTCCCGGTGGTGGCGCCCCCTATGGAACTCCAGCCCTCTCGACCTCATCGACACCCATGAGCTCTGCCATGGCTATTGCAAAAGCTTGGATGCGTTCTCCAATATCCTCGGCAGACACCTTGGGCCAACCAAAGACCTTAGAATGGGCAAGTTCTGTTCCAACGACAAGAACCAAGCCAAGCTTGACGACTGGTTCCGATCCCCCGCCCTAGATCAGCTCGAGGAGCTCACTTTTGATGATGTGCATATGCGGTCGCTGCCAACATCCGCACTCCGCCTCGCGCCCACGCTGCACGTCGCCAAGTTCAGGAACTGCCATCCCCCCTTAATGACGCGCCCGCTCTTATTCTACCACGACTGAAGCACCTCGAGCTCATCGCCGTCTGCCTCTCAAATGGTGACATGGAGCGCCTGCTCCGTGGCTGTGCTGCACTCGAGTACCTTCGTCTTCAGGCGATCAATGGGTTGAGTACCTTCCACATCACCTCCATGACTCTCCAGACTATTTATGTGTGTTGCTGGTGCGGTAGGAAGACATCACAAGATGTGTACCACGGTATGGTCATTGAGGACACACGTGCACTTGAGAGATTTATTGTAGTTGATCAAGAAGGTCCAACAAGAATCAATGTCATTTCTGCGCCAAAATTGACAGTGGTGGATTACTTGTCTCACAAATACTCCGAACTTGTTATTGGATCCACACTCGTTCAGGTACAATAGCCGCCTTGTACCTCTCCTTCTAAAAATTAACATTATTTCTAATTTTGAAGATGTTTGTTCGTCTGTCATTCAGAAAATGATTCCGACAAGCTTGATCCCGAAACTGCACACTGTGAAGGTCTTGGCACTAGAATCTATCGGCCCCAACCTAGAGCAAGTTGCCAGTTTCCTGAGATGCTTTCCGTGCCTGGAGAAGCTATATATCGAGGTGATGTTCCTTTCCTATTAAATGTTAACCATAAGGGAATTCAATTTGTGACACCTTTTCCCATGTTTACAATGACAATGTACTACGATTTCTGAAGGTTCTTTTGGAGGATTTCAGTACATACATGTCCCCCACCCCCCCCATATTTGTTTCTTGATCCATATGGTTACAATTAATAAGCATTTCTCCTTTGGATTCATCTGTACTAGTTTTCTTAGGGAACTTTTCATCCACTCCAACCTCTTGTGAAGAAGGCTACATTTTTCTAAAATGTAATCAAATGCCCATTTTAATCATATCAGATCAAAGATGGCATGTTAGTGCATTTTACAAATCATGCAAACCAAATAAGCATGTAGTATGTTCAAAGCTGCATGTAGGCACTAACACGTTTTCTTCTTTTGCATATAAGATTAGGCCCAGTGGTGGATAATGTGATACAATATAACAATCACGTCGAATGCCTAGATCTGCATCTCTCAAATGTTACTTTGCACTCCTACCGAGGGACCTTACTAGAGATTGTATTCACCAGGTTGTTTGTTCTCAGAGCAAGGGTACTGAAGGAAATGAGGTTTGCCCTACATTTATTTCACAAAAATGAATGGTTTGTTGATCAGCGCCGGCGCCTGCGGCAGAATGGAGTAGGCTCCAAAAATGCTGAATTTCATTTTGGCACTTCAGATGACAGAGTAATCGGAAGTCATCGTGTCAACCCCATACATGACTTTTCAGTGGCTGACCCCTTTGCAAAAATTGTGAGGTTTCGAAACCAGACTTAGAAGCGGTGATATTAGTTTGAACCTCTCTGGTATCCATATTCAGTGGATCAGTGCGAGCGTTTGCAGCTGATGAGCTGAATTTCATTTCTAATATCAGTTGAACCTTGTAATCTTCGAATTTGAGCCATATAACTCTGGAATTTGAACCTTGTAACATTTCGAGCTTTTGTGGTACAATCGTTGAAATGGCATCATATCAGACTCGTATATTGCTAGCACTATTTTGACCTTAATATGCAATGGTCTCAGATTTTATTAACCATTCTCAAATCTGTTTACCTTGTCGATCTCACAGCACACGATCTGTATATCTAACTCGACAGTGATCTTCGACATTATTGCACACAGTTGGTTTCTTCCACTGTGTGCACTGTAGAGCGCAAAATTACTTATCGCACTCGAGTGTCCATCATCACCCTTCTGTCTAACTTTGACCTCATCACCCACGGGTAAACTTATGACCGAAGTCATTCCACACACTTTGTTTTTACAAAGCTTTTTCCAATAAACGCCCACGATTTGTTCCTCTTCTAGCCGACGCGTGGCCAAACTAGCCGGGCGGGAAGCTTGCGTGGTAAAAAGCGCGGTAGCGCAGGAACAGGCTCACCAACGATACATTTGACGCCTCTTCGAGCCCATGTGTGCGGTGTGGTGTTGTCAAGCGTGCACTGGAATCCTCCGCTATGAACGCCGTGACAAGACGTGACGATTACAAGACGGCCGGCCACCATTTATTATAGCGGCCATTTAACCATTGTGTCTCTTCAACCTTTCCATCGTGCCCCAACATTGCAAGAAGCACACCCACCACAAGAAATTCTTAGAGGGTATCCTGCGCGGCTCCAATGGCGCTCCGAGCGGCTGCCGACAACGAGCAGCAGTTCACCATGCATGTCGTGGGGACATCCACAGAAGGTTCATGGACCTCTCGGTGGTGTACACCAACGACCCGGTCTGGGTGGAGCACTCCATCAACATCATGGAGTTGTTTCTTGGCGAGGAGAAGTACAAGGTGGTCGGGTTCGACCTTGAGTACACCCGCGCTCTTGCCGGGTCCCGTCCCAAGGTCACCGTCGCCCAGATGTGGGTGCGCCACCACGTCCTCGTCTACCACTACTGCCTGGCCACAAGGCCTTGCGAGCGTTTCGCCAGGTTTGTCAACAACCCCCACTACATGTTCGCTACGGTGGACATCACCAACAATGTAAAGGCGCTCGAGAATTCGGGCATCGCCTGCCAGAATCTTGTCGACATCAAGGGCCAATACAAGATCTGGGGCATCAAGGAGCATGAGAAGGACTCACTGGTTCACCTCGCCGAGGCCATCATCGACCCCTAGTACAGAGACATGAAGGATTCGTGCAACCAGGACAAGCGTGCCTGGCACTCGGCCTGGATGGAGAAACTCGACGAAGCTCACGTTGTGTACGCGGCCAAGGAGGCGTACATGAGCTAAGACATGTACACGTGGATCGTTGACATCACTACAAAAAAATTACACTTCCGTGATGATACGTGTTTGGCACAGTAGGTCGCGTTTTTTGTCATGCATGTACATCCATGACAAATTTATGACAGAATTAAGATAGTCATACATGTGCTGTCATAGAAGTGTTCCATGACATTACCAAAATTATCATCACGGAAGTGTCCACTTCCATGACGATAAATCGCGCGTCACAGAAGTGCTTTCGTCAAGGGTGACCGACACGTGGCATCCACCGTAACGGAACGCCGTTAAGCTATCGGGTCGGGTTTTGGATCCGATAACCTATTAACAGCCCCGACCAATGGGGATTTTCCACGTGTAAAATCATCATTGGCTGGAGGAAACACGTGTCGGCTCATGGTTGGGACAGATGTCATCCACTCATTGGACAGAAGGCGCCTATGATACGTCGACACGTGGCACGGCCCAACAGAGGCCCATTCCTATGAAAAGGTCGGCCCGATTGACTTGGTCAAAAGGTGGCGGGCCGGCCCATGGAAAGCCTGTTAACGGCCTGTTCGCATATAGCCCATTTACAGCCCACTAACCCAAGGCCAGTTATGCCCTATCCGAATTAGGCCCAATAGCGTCATCTGGGCCATCCAATATGATTCCAGCCCGTTTTCACTTCTGGCCCATGACGTCTTTCGGCCCATATGAGGCCCTATGTAACTCTTGGCCTATTAACGGCCCGTGGTGAAACTGGCCCGTAATGAACAGTGTATCACTTTACACCCATTAACGGCCCATGGTGAAACTGGCCCGTAATGAACATTGTATCACTTTATACCCATTAACGGCCCGTTATTCCGTTGGGCCGTTTCCAGCCCATGTTATCTTTCGGCCTTCTAAGAGCCCATTTATTCTTGGGCTCATTTCCAGCATTCGTTTACTTACGGCCCGTTACTGTCATTTTCTGCTTGTGGGCCAAATTCAGCCAGTGGTTACAGTCGGCCCGTTTGTGGTCCGTTAATACGTTCACTACTGGAATCAGGGATTTTGCCGTCTGCCAGTTCTTTGCCGTCTGCTTGCGGACGGCAAAGAAGGTCTTTGCCATCAGCTACCAAACAACAGACGGCAAAGAACAGGCAGACGACAAAGAAGGTCTTTGCCATCTGTCATTTCTTTGCCGTCTGCTGGCAGATGGCAAAGAGTCTTTGCCATCTGCCAGCGGACGGCAAAGAGGTGCCAGCAGACAGCAAAGATTCTTTGCCATCTGCTGGCGGACGACAAAGAGGGTGGCTATCTTTCTTCGGGTAAAAAGGAAACCGTTGCCCCCACCTCCTCTATCTCTATCCCCTGTCTCTCCGCCCCTGCCCCACAGCCGAGTGCCGCCTGACCCCGCCTCCCTCGACCCCGTGCCACTGCGCCACCTTGCCTCCGCCCGCCGGTGCGCGCCGCCACCTCACCAGAACCTAGGAGCCCCGCCGCCTCGCGCCGCGTTGTGCGCCGCCACCTCCCCACAAGCTCGCGGCCCCGCCGCGGAAGCCTCGTCGCCCGTCGCCCCAACCTCGAGATCCGCTGCCGCCATGGGAGCCGAGCACCGAGCTCCTCTGCGCCCCGCCCGCGTCCCCGCGTCGCCGCCGCCGCCCCACGCTGCCTCGCGCCCGGATCCGGCCTCGGGAGGTCCGGCCACTCCGGATCCGGCCTCCCCCTCGCCGCACGGGCCTCCTCCTTGCCGGAGTGACGCCCCTCGCTGGAGCAGCGCCGGCCAAGCCCATCGGCCACCAGGGTCATGCTGCAGCCCATACACGAGATCTCCGGCGCCGTGCAGCTACCAGGGCCGAGCATAGAGAGAGAGACGCCCCCACCCCACCCCCGAGCCCTTCAACTTGCCTCCCGCCTTGACGGCTGCAGGCCCGCACGTACGCCCATGGTACCAACCCTCTTCTCCTCTCCCTATGCACTCCTCTCATATGCATCTACCTCTGATCCATGTATGTCGCGGCGACGGCAGTGAGGAATCCATGTCGCGGCGGCCATGGCTGGGCCAGTTCTGCCTACATGCGCGTGTGATGTGTGTGCTTGTGTATCCTTGCTTTGTATATTTTTTACTGTTCTTTCAATGTTCAGTTATTTCATCTTTAGAATTTGGAGAAACACCAAATATTTATGTAGCTAAATTTCATCCTTTTGCCATTGCCAAGTAGATACCAGTGCTAATGGAAGAACAACCACAAATATTTATAGTTGGTAAACAAAATGTTCTACTTTCTTTGCATGAGGCAAAGCATGCAGCTGCACGCAACTAGCAGCAACATCTCCTTAATATTTTTGTTATTTCTGTATAGTTCTCTCCAGACTATTGATTTAATTTCTACTACGCAAAGAGAAATTCTTTTTTTAGACATGGCATATGCAGTTCGCATAATGATTCTTATGTGCTTGGCTCATATGCAGCATGATCATTCAGTACAGAAATGTGAATGTTCTTTATTAGGCTTTAGTTGCATTTTTGTGCTCATTAGCAGTTGTGACTGACAATGGTGAATGTGATAATTAATCTTCCCTTGAGTGGTGGGTAAGAGTGGTATTATTTTCTTAACAATTCACCAATAAAAAATATATATAACGTTGCCCCTGAAACCAAGTTGCTACTATCCAAGTTTAATACGGATGTATCACCTTGTTTATGTCTGTTCCTATTGATAAACTGCATGTAAGTTATTTCAGTAACCTACTTTCTCACATTAGAAATAGATTCAGACAAGTTGTTAATTTGTAAACTTCTTTACTTTGTTGCATATAAAAGGTCCATCATTTGTTTTGGAGGGTGGTAATTTTCTACACCTAAGTCCACATCATCTATTTTTATCTCATGCGGAAACACTACACCTTTTGTGCCCTCTCTCGAACATAATTGACTGAAGCTTTGGTATAGCGTTTTACTTACAGTATTTCTACTTTCCTTGTTTGCTTACAAGCTGTTTTTTCTTTTTGACTCTGATGAATCCCCCAGGCCATTTTTAAGAACCCGTTCAGGAGGGGTGACAACCTCCTTGTAAGTCCTTGCTACTTTTTATCTTCCATGCTTCTTTCAAACTTTTTATGCACCAAAGATGCTGGATGCCATAAAGTAGGAAAAGTAAGATGCAGATGGGTCTTTGAAAAAAAATCATAGGAAAACATTGTTTCTGGGCACCGCTAAATTTTAAAAATAAAAAACTGAATTTTGTGGCTTAACTTTAAAAATGAAAACTGAATTTTGTGGCTGTTTGATGTGCTTGGACATATGTGTGATCTGGTGGACAAAATAACTAGGTGTTTGCGCCCTGTTGTGTAAACACCCTAAAATTCCACTAGTTGACCTACTTGGCTAACACAAATCTTAAATACTTGAACTGAGAAAAAAAAGCTTCAGCTAAATCAGAGGCCAAGTTTCTACTGTATTTGGCGCAAAGTCGTTGGTTTGTTGATCTTTTCCTATTTATTACTCCTTGTAGGTTATGTGCGACTGCTACACACCACAAGGTGTTCCAATCCCCACCAACAAGAGGCACAATGCTGCCAAGATCTTCAACACCTCGAAGGTTGCAGCTGAGGAGAGATGGTACGAATACCTCCGTCGATATTTCAAGTTTTTTGTTGTTGCAGTGTTTCATATAAAAGTTGTAGTAGCGCTCTTGTGTCTTAACACACATACACACGTGAGAACATAATAAGTTGTACAATATAGATTAGCACTGATTAGGCCTATCTCTGAACCCAAACAGGTATGGAATTGAGCAGGAGTACACTCTCCTCCAGAAGGATGTGAACTGGCCCCTTGGCTGGCCCGTTGGTGGCTACCCTGGTCCTCAGGCAAGAAAACTCTCAGCATGCTCTCCAGCTTTCCGTTTGTTAAACTTACATAAAAACTGAACATTGCATTTCACCAAGTGAAATGCTACATTTCTACTCCTAACCCATTCTCTCTTTCTTAGTGTTTTTGTTATGCAGGTTGGAAGAAAAGAAGAAGATCCAGAGAAGATCTTAGTAATAAGATAGTTTTTAGGAAAATAGATATTTAGTTTTAGGTCATTTCTTGTAATTTCAGATATGGAGTGCTTGTCTATTGTTTTTGTTTTGACTTTGTGAAACTTGCTACCTATGGATGAAACCGTGTAATATTGATGAAACTATGTATATGTATGGATGAAACTTGCTACTATGTGTTCATGAGTATTGGTCATATATATACATATATATATATATCTCTGTGTGTGTGTGTGTGTGTGTTTGATTTTCTGTGAAAATGAATTGATATAAGAAAAAACAGAATTAAATGGGGCAATATAGGCTCTTTGCCATCAGCTGGCAGACGGCAAAGAGCCAGTCTTTGCCGTCTGCCAGCAGATGGCAAAGAGCCAGTCATTGCCGTCTGCCAGCAGATGGCAAAGAGCCATGACCTTTGCCGTCCGCTGCTGATGGCAAAGGCCCCTTTGCCGTCCGCTTCAAAAAGCAGACGGCAAAGAAGCTCTTTACCGTAGCCTACTTTGCCGGAGCCTTTTGCCGTCCGCGGCAGACGGCAAAGGCCTTTGCCGTCCGCCATCCTTGCCTTTGCCGTCTGCCGTGGCAGACGGCAAAGTAGCTGATTCCTGTAGTGGTTGGGCCGTTTTCATAGCGTCATCAAATACGGCCTATTAAAGATGGCCCGTTATGGTCGGCCCATGAATGGAAGATTCCAACTCTAGCCCGTTTACGACCATAATGCGGCCTGTTATTGGCCCATGTTTGGTCACTCGATCATACGGCCCGTATAAGGCCCATTGATGATACGGCCCGTAGAAGGCCCGTTGTTTCTACGGCCCGTAGAAGGCCCGTTGTCTCTACGGCCCGTAGAAGGCCTACTATTTCTACGACCCGTAGAAGGCCCACTGTTTCTACGACCCGTAGGAGGCCCAGTGTCACTACAGTAAATATTAGCCCATGGTTATTGTGGCCTAGTTTTAAAAAATAGGTTATTCCAGCCACTAGCAAACCGCAAAAAAATAAATAAGCAAGCAACTTATGCTAGGCTATCACGGCTATTACACATATTACATCCACTGGGCATCAAAGTTTGCCACCAGTGATCATAAAGTGCAACAAAGAAGCAGATTACAAAAACTGGGCACCATTGCAGCGTAACAAAATAATACTGAACCGAGACCACTTCCAAGACAGTTCAAGAAAGGTTAGCCTTGTGGGGGAACTGCTGCGCAAGCTGCTGAGCAAGGCTGTGAGACCGGCCTAGCACGTCCGTCATAGCTTCCAGGTGTAGCGTTTAGCGATGAGGTTCTCATTGGTGTTCTCCGCAATCTTTCTTAGAGATAGGACTTCAAGTCGAAGTTGAGTCGTTGCAGAATGCCTTTCTGCTAGAACTTGGGACTGAAGAAGTCGAACTGATTCAGACAACGAATTCTGTGAACTTGTCTGACTGTTAGTCTCATGTAACTTGAACACTGCATCAAGACAAGACTTTGGGATTGTCTCGCTATCTTCAAGATGTTTTGCCTTCTTTGCTGCAATATATGTTGGGTTTGTCTCACAGCCTTCAGCAGACTTGTGCATGCCATCAGGCATATCACCCTGAAACAAAGCAGAGAGATGACAGGTTATGCACATGTATAAACAAAGATGATAACTGTTCTGTCAATTCTATCCAATTTCAAATTAGAAAATAAAGAGTAAGTTCAAAATATCAATAGCATAATTTGGCATTGTTCATAATGCGGGCAGCTTCACCACACTACTGGATTACCATGTCAACATAACAAGCATAGATGAAGGGCAAAGAAAATCATTATATCTATTTTGGATAATGTGCATGGCATGTTGTTCATATCATCAGCCACATAAGTAAGATAAAACAGGAGATGACAAGGTGCAAACGTGGGCTGCTTCACCACACACTGGATTATAGATCCACAAAAACAAGCATACATATAGGGAGTATTAAGTAATGTGCATGGTATGAATAAGGAATTTGGTTTTACAAGTAAAACTTAGAACTTACGGTTCTTACGAACATGCATTTTGGTAGAAACAGCAAACTAAACAGCAGTAAACGATAGGGAGTATGAGCAAATTAAACAGCAGTTGAGGATAAAGGCTTTAGAAGGACTGACTTACATTAACAGTTAACACCGGCTTTATAATGCCCTTCTCCATGTCAAGGGAAGGATAACTCAAGAATTTCAGAACAGAATCTTCTTCATAAGCATTGCCTGTACGCTACATTTTGTAGAGAGTAATTATAGATATGATAATACTGGAAGGGATAGAGGATAATGAAGATAAGATGGAGATTGATGCTACATAATCAACTACCAATCCCTGGAAGTACAAGCGTTACAGGACAAAATGTACTGACAAGAGCAATGGGCTACACTTCTGCACTGGCATTGTCTGTGTATTCTACTTGTTGGTAAGATTAAATATAGATCTGATCTTTTTTAGTAAATGGTGGGCGAGGGAGATATGATGCAGAATGCTACAAAGTGAACCAATCCCTCTTCCCATAATACAAGACTGTTTTGATCACTGCTGTACTGTACAAAACGTTCTTATATTATGGGACAGAGGGAGTAGCTGTTAATGTAAGTACAGTGATAGACCACATTCAGTCCTTACATGAGGACTGTAGAGCTAAACCTCCTCAAAAGCATTGGGTTGATTCTAAATTTATGTAGGAGTCCATACGGATCTTATAATGTCCACCAAATGGATGATTACGAGGCTAACATGTGTAGTGATGCTACATAATCAAACAGCTATGAAAGTAAGTATGGTCATACATGGCAAGAGGTACTCACAAGAGCAATGCAGTGTGCAGTATAGTTGCGAGATTCGGTGGTCCCTTGAGAACGAATGTTCTTCTGCTAACAGTTTTCGTACAAGTGAGACATTAAGGCAAATGCAGAAATGTAGTTCAAATTGTGATGTGATATCATAGACAGTACCTTACGCTGCAGCCGAGACCAATGTGTAACAAGATTATTCCAGTCACCGTCGGATAAATGTAGCACCGGAGACTTTACAGAAATTTCGTTAAGAGGCTTGCCATCAAAGTGCGCTTGCCTCAGGTAGGAACGATACTTCATCAACGAGTGCTTGAAAAGCGCAACCAACCCTTGCTCGTCATCACAATGCAGTTTGCTCCTCGCCTATTTAAAAGAATGAAATCTTATGTCTTCTCTCAGCAGAAACATATGCAGTAAGGACCATGAATAACATTAGTACATTACTTAGGTGTAAGTTGCGGAGGAAGACTGGAAATTGTTCTGTGTCTGCGGTATAATCTTTCCATGAAGGAAAGATGCGCACAAAGTTCCTGACAACAACATATGCTTCGTCTTCTAAACTGGGAAGAAATGGAACAGGGGTCCTATTTGCTGCAATTGGGGCTCTCTCTGGTTCGAAAAGGGATTTGGCAACTGGATTTGGTGTACTCTTTGCTGGAATGGGGGTTTTGCGTCGTACAGCTGGTGCTATGTCAACTGGCATAATCATACTGTTTGCTACAGTTGGGGTCTGCTGAGTTGGGGCATCAGAAATGACCAGTGTAGTAGGACTAGAGTCTGCTAGAGTTGGGGTATTTTGTGGGTCAGGTGATATTGCAACTACACCTAATGGGCTATTTGATTTATCAGGTGCCACTACCTTTTCCAAATACTTTGCTTATGCTCCTCCACGATCAGCAATCGCCCTCTTCCTTTCGAACGTCTGATACACAAGAACAGCATTTGAATGGATAAATATGGTATGATGACAGATGGAATATGTACTGAAAATCGATAGGCAGGGCGTATTCACATACACGATGTGTAAACTAAGCTAATGGCAGTTCAACAAAGTAGAAGCAATGCAAAGCATCAGTTGCAAGATATGTGCGAGCAATGTAACCTTGGAAAGTTAGAGCAAGTACCTTGATGGGTGAATAGGATAGGGCATCTTCCTCTTACTCCTCCACTAGGGAGCTACATTGACTTAGGTCTCCCTCTAGCTCAGAATCACTGTTAGGATCATATTCTGAGCATGAATCTGTAGGTGGAGAGTGTTTGCATTGCATCCAGACTTGATTTCAGTCCCTTAATGCCAAGTTTGATAGCCATGGCATTGTTCTGCTTTATTCTTTTCATGCGCGCAAGCTCATAATCATTATGATGCTGTTCAGAATGTGAGATTCATGAAAACAGAAAAAGTAGTCAGATTATCTATGGAATGCATTGCGGATTCAACTCGGAGAGTGTCTCCCTATAAACCCCTGCATATCCAAAGTTCACCTCCCCAACCGTGCTGACCAGACCACACACAGAAATACAAACCCCTTATGTCTCTATAACAGGCAGGCACACATTTCAAAACTGAAGTAGGAACATTAGAATCATATGAAATTCGTATTTGAACAAATAAACTAAGCAATTATGAGTGGCGTAATGTTTAGCTTCAAGGGTGGAGTGTTGGTAGTGCGACACAAAGCAAGTAGGCAGATTGTATTCCATGTAAAAGATCGAAACCTATGTAAAAGCTGGAAATGACACTTTCTTTCTATACAATGCAGTGTTCGTTACCCACACATGATGGAAGAAATCACATAGAGAAATACTATTCACTCATGTCTACGGTTCTAGTATTTAGAAACAGGGTGGTCCACCCTAAAAGAATACTGACAACAAATATGACAAGGCAATCATAGATGTAGTGAATCAATCATTTACTTGTGAGCTTACTAGGACAAGTATGTAGAATTGTAACTGCAGTAAGAGACCGTCCAAAATCCGAATGAAGAACTTTGTCTAGCACTTATTGGTTGCAACTAATCGACGTGAATAATTGGATATTATATCAAATGAGTAAGAAAGACAAGTAAAAATGTCAACAAACCTGGCTTGCAGTAGTAATCTGGGTCAATGTCACTACGGCCAACAATCCAAAATGACTAGTTTGTGTTCCGAGGGCCGGAATTTTGAAAACCCTGTGAACTTTAGAGGTACTAAAGATTACCGAAATACATCTGAACCATTAAGTGTAGGTAGCACTGAGCACACAACAAACCCTAATGACAGTCCTGCCTAATGAGTAATGAATCAATTAGAAAATGGGTGATGAGGAGTGGCTGCTGAGTGTTGATGACGTATCTCAGGATAAATCGGGTTGGCTTGGTGGGTGCTGCATGCCTGAGCCCTGAACGGACTGGGAAGGTAGGCACGGTGGCGCGCCCGGGCAGCGGTGACGCTGTTGGGCGAGCGGCTCCTGGCCTCCTGTTAGTCCGGCGTCTCCTCCTAGAGTCATGCCGTCTGGCGACGGCAAGTCGCCGACAAGGCAGGCGGCTGGGGCCGAGTAGAGATCGGAAGCGCGCAGCAGAACAGAGGGGAATCGGGGCCTGGGATGACCCAAAATCCCAGGGTTGGCCGGCCCACCGTGGGCACCCTGTAGAGGTACACACCCGAGCGGCGAACATGCATTTTTGAAACTAATTTAGGAACATTTAGCTGACCAATTAAACAACTCTGTTTTAATAATATCAGATTCGTATTTGAACAACTATACTTGTTTAGCTTGATGGGTGGAGCAGTGTTATTATGACACGAAGCACGTATTCTGATCGTAGAGTGATCATAAAAGGGGGAAACTCTAAGCATATTTTTTTTAGCAAAAGAGGGTTTCCCCTCTGATTTCTATTAAAGAAACCACCAGGAACCAACATGATCAATTAAACCCTAAGCATGATCAATTAAACCATATTATGGCTGTGCCATGACAGATTTGAAGCTGCAAACCGGAGAAATGATTTTTAGCATCCATTGTTTGCTTCGAACTAAGAACTAAATTCTAAGAGCTGAAAAGAAAGTAGAGTAACCAAGTTAAGATCTATTTTCTGGTTGAGATCAGAAAGTTGTGGAGATATGAAGTACCACCTCTCTCGCGGCACCGTGTAGGCATCGGGGGTGCGATGGCTGTCGGTGGCGTTGAAGCAGATCTGCGACGGTAGACGGGTGCTTCGGGGGATAAGTCCCGTTGAGGTGGAAGAGAAGGTCGTGTGAGCGGCCCCGGCAAAGAGGACGACGGCGCCGATGAAGCGAGAGGACGCGATGCAAGGCTAATGGTCCGTCGCCGTGGATGAGAAACGTCCATCTCTAGCAGTGGACGACGCGGTCTTGGTAGGCGCTCCGGCATGGTGGAGGACGGTGGCGATGGATGTGGTCGAGAACGGCGGCGATGGATGGGGTGGCGGATGGAGGCTGGTGTGCGGATGGGGTGTTCTAGCGCGGACGGTGTATGAATGGGAAAATGGAGGGAGAGGTACGGGGAACCATGTTTTTGGGACGCGCCTGTCTGAAATATGGGAAAGTTACGAACTTAGCCCCCGGTTAAAATTTGGACGTCTCGTCGGTTGGGGGTAGGACGGTAATCTCGCATCTCGCCAATATTTGCCCAGAGCGATTTCGGGCGAGGAGAGGGTGGTTGGCGCCCATGGTTGGCGCCCACGATGTATGAACGGGGCTGACAGGTAGGGCGGTTGTGTCACGTCTGAGTGAAGTTACAAACCTACCCCTATTGAAAATATTTGCCTACATCGATTTCGGCCGAGTCGAGTTTGTTTTGCCGCCCACCGTGTATGAATGGGGAATGGAGGGAGAAACAGAGGTCTTTCGGACGAGCTTGAGTCAAATGAGTTTTGCCGCCCATGTTTGACGCCCACCGTGTCGGAATGGGCTCAGAGGTGGTCGTGTCACGTCTAATTGAAGTTACTAACCTACCCCTATTTAGAGCAGTGGAAATCGGGCCGATGGATTGTCCGTGTAATGGGTAGACAGTAATTTCCATCTCCCAAACACTTGGCTTCGGGCAGCCAACGTGGGAGTGTACATTTTGTTGCTTCTTTCGAATTTTGGGACAATAAGCATCCACGTTTACCCTGGCAACTAAATTCGAATCCATTTTGTATTCCTATATGAATCTTTATAAATCATTCTATGTGTTTTTATATATCTTCAAAAGGACGACAAAGATGTATTCCACTGTCATATATGAATATGGTTTACAAATGCCGATACTCAAATTCAGAAACTAGAATCCAGTTTAAGGTGAATTCGAATATTTGGAACACTTCGTGTCCAACTCAAATGTCACACGCAGCATAATGTGTACTCCCATTTAGATATGTACACAAGCGATGTATCAAGATTCAAATACCGAGTCAATCAACCAAGAATGTACAGAACTAACAGACATATAAACACTTATAGAGTATATGGATCAATAATATCAACTCACATACATAAGCCAGGCCGCCGTACTTTTTTTGGCTACAACAGCATCCTTTTCTTAGCCAGCATCTTGGCCCTTTCCAGTGCATGCCACTTATGGTCCATCTATACTACTACTATTGCTGAACGCACATTCAGCTCGATTGGCATATTTGTAGGTCTGGCACAGCAATCCAAATGAAATGTCTCCGAGTCTTATCAATTGATACAGACTTGTGCCCAAATAAAATTACAAACCAAAAAACAAAAAAAAACTATTATTACATGATCTCTAAAACAAATGGTTTGATTGATTACATGAATAGACAACACAAAGGTTATTCAACTACGGAAAGAACATTTCACCTATGATTTACCAAGTAGGAATTTAATTTCCTTTTTTCCTTCAGGACCATAATAATCTAGTCAGTCTCAGCTTGCTTCGTTTTGAAATCCACCAAATATTTAATGGTTGTCTTGAGTACTGCTTGTGATTGTGTTGTTTGCTTCCTCAACATGTCAACTTCATCTCTAAGTGCAGAAGCAGAATCTCTTTCTACCACTAGTTTAGCCTCTAGAGCATCAGCAGTTGGCAATTCATAATGCACGATTGGGCCGGTGCCACTGCTGTGGGATGATGCAACGTCCATGGGGACCTCGCTCTTTGATCTTGGGCTAACCTGTTTTGCCATTAAAGTTCTGATTGGATTCAGAAAAGTTGAAGTTAGCAAAACATCTCAACTGGGAGTTATAACAGCAAACCAGTTAAACAAACAAGGAATTAAAGAGTTTCAATTGGATGCTGAAAAGTAGTTATTAACATCATTGTAACCCGCTGTTGCAGCAGCAAAGCAGTTAAACAAACAAGTAGATATTTAAGTTAAGGCAAATAGGTAATTCTTAACAGTAAGTTTCAAACACATAGATAGGCGCAGTCTACAATATGATTAACAGACTGTGCCATTATGTAATCAGTGGCAAACTAAATTAAGCCAAGCAACGTAATTGAACAATTTTGCAATAAGTGGCTAACTAAAATTCCGAGAAGCAGGTAACTGAACTTACGCTAGTTCCTTGTACAGGCACACTACAACTTCTTTTTCGCTTACAAGGTTGTACGAAGGAGTCCATTGCATCAATTGCTTGGATACGCAGTCCCAATACTTCTTTCTTCCCACACTGCATGGGTAAGTCGAATGGTTAATCTGGTAAGATGGTGCATCCTTGATATGTTATATGAGGATGTGTAGTCAGACTAGTTGTAGCCAAACACATCACACTGGCTTTTACTGTATATTTCATGAGATTACTTTTGGCATATCGAGATCTAAGCAATCTACAATAGGATGAAAATACTGGCATCCTTCACATTATTGGCGAACTTAGTTCATAGAAACAAGCAATTCAACCATTCTGTGGGTAAATCAAAAGCGGCACTGGAATATTTTTCACTATCCAATCATACATGCAAAAAGGGGCGACGCCACCATAGGGGCTGGTATGGGCGGCCGCCTCAGGTGGCTGGAAAGTGTGCACCTAGTTTGAGTCGTCCAGGTTCGCCCATGCTAGTGTTGTTCGTCCCAACGCACGAGCATGCAATGTAAAAAATGAAGAAAAATGTTTCAATTTGGATGGGCCAATAACATAAGTGCAAGGCAGGCCCTATAGCAGGCTCGCGGCCCAAACGAGCGCCTCCCATATCGATCGACAGCAGGAAAAATCCCAATTCATTCGCTCCAGCCTCCAGTCTGGTTCGCTCCTAACCTAGCCGCCACTGGACACACCGACACAGCACTTCCTCGCGCCCTCGTTGGAGGTCGGTAGCCGGGCTTCAAGCGAACGGAAGGACAAGAAGATGAAGATCCAACCCTGGGTGTAGCCTGCGTGGGAGGCAGCGGCGGCAGCACGGGCATGGCATCGAGCTTGCGCAAACGGACAGTCGCAGCTTGCAAGAGTAGCATGCGCAACGAGCAGGTACATCACATCCCTGATTATATCTAATTCAACTCTTCAATTTCTGGCCAATAGTTAAACCTGACGGTGTTGTAAAACTGCTTGTATGTAGGGAATCTATGAGAAAATGAAACCAATTTCTACTTATTTTATAACTCCCGCAATCAATACTGAACTGACTGAATCTGATGTATCTAATCAAGTTTCCGGTGCAAACATACAAGCTCATGTTGTTCTTGAGCCTGAAGTGTCTAATGAACAGACTGCTAATGAAGGATTTGATGCAAACATTTTACATGCTCCTGGTGATGAACATATAGTGTCTAATGAGGGATCTAATGCAAGCATTTTGCAAGCTCATTGAAGGATTTAGTGTCTAATGATGATCTACTATGTTGAGAGAGACGGAGATTTGCAGGCATTGATGACAAGCAAATTATAGTGCATTTTCATAGCTTGAGGAAACGTCGAGGCCATCTACCAGAAAGTCCCCGTATCATGACAACATAGCATAAATACTTTTCTAATCTGTTGTTTGAAACTATTGCCATACTTGTGCAGGATAGATATATTGATATGCAGTTTGCGCGCTGGTTATACGTGCAATTACACTTCAATATTTTCAGCCAGAGAACGAATAATTCAAGCAGGTACAGACCATGTTTGTAGTCCTTGTACACCATGTTGCATTTTGTGTTTTTTGGTGCTTGCATCATTTAGTGTTTATAATCTGAACTACTTTGGATCATTAGCTGGTTTTCAAAGTGCATGTAGCTTCACATTTCTCAAGTTATGTTGATTTCCGGAGTGCAAGTGCCTTCGTATTTTTTAAGTTAAATGTTTGCCCCTGGTAACTTGAATTCGTGGATCAACCACTGCACACAAATCATACACGAATGCCAGTACGAATTAAATGAAATGCAGGGACTTACGCTAGCTCGTTGTACAGGCTCACTGCAGCTCTGCTTGCGCTTGGGATGTTCCATGTACAAG
The DNA here is from genome assembly GCF_018294505.1 of Triticum aestivum. NCBI lineage: Eukaryota > Viridiplantae > Streptophyta > Magnoliopsida > Poales > Poaceae > Triticum > Triticum aestivum. The sequence goes on from NC_057796.1 coordinate 393,382,089, forward strand.
TCCATGTTACCGCTTGCTTGGATGTGCAGGCCTTGTGCTCCTTGCATCCCCCTCTGCATTTTTGACACGGCGAATGGTTGATCAAATAAGAGGAATCGACCTTGATGTTGTACCGGAGGACAGATACTTACAAGGTTATACGGGTGTGCAGGATGTGTACCAGATCCCGTAGCGCCGTCATGCTTTGCTAAAAAATGGATTTGCTTGTTTTAGATGATATCTCCAGAAGAAATAAGAGTTAAAGTCGGAGTTGCATAGGCGTGTAAGCTAAGAGAGCAGTGAAAGGATATCCAAACATCGTCGGAACAGTGCACAACGGAGTGATGTGTGGATACCTAGTTCGGGCCGGCATTTGGGCATGCTCGCCTAGCTAGAGTGTGGGTCACTTCAGAGCCGTTGAGGATGATACGCTGGCGTTGGCTGGCCGCACATGGATGCAGATCTTGAGTGGCAGCGGAGCGCTACGATGCGGTGGAGGAGACCGTTGGTGAAGCCCCAACGGCCTCGGGGGGCGGAGGTGCGACGATGTGCTCGGTGAAGTAGCCCCGGTGAGCTGCGAGATGGCGTCGGTGAAGCGCACGTGATGCGGTGGAACTCGGTGTCTGTGAGGCACGTCGGTTGCGGCGGCCGATGTTGTCGGTGGACCACCCGGTGCGGTGGACGAGGGCGTAGATGAGGTAGCTCCGGTGCGGTGGTGAAGCGCGACCGTCGTCTTCGTCGTCGTCGTCCGGCACAGAGGTGGGGAACGGTGGGGAAAGAGACGAGACGAGGGGCGATTCGAGGGTTGGCGGCGAATTAGGGATTTGAGCAATCAGGGCGCGGAAGGGGACGATGGAGAAGAGAGATTTTGCAGGGCTGGAATTGGGGCTGCCAGATATTTCCATCCGAAACGTGGAAGCGCGAACTTCTATTGTCGTCGTCCTTTTTTTTGGGGGAGGGGGGTGGGTGGCTGGGTGCTACGCGTCCGTCCGACACACGCGACCACCCCGACAGGACTATGCTTCGGTGCCTTAAGGCACCTGCCTTTGTGTCCATGACATGTGGGCCCAACAGGTGGCTGGCCCACATGTCAGTGACCCAAAGGCAGTTGCCTTTAAGGCACCGAAGCAGCGTCCACCCCGACACGACCCTGGTCTGCCTAGTGCGCCTACATTTGAGAATGCAAACGAATCTTCTTTCATTTGCAAACGAATCTGTATGTATGACCATGCCCGTGTTTTCCTTGCAATAATTAGTCATTCGAAACGAGATACTCCATCCGTTCACTTTTGTAAGTCGTTTCAGACAACTTAAAATGAACTGTTTTGCACATTGTCTGAAATGTCTTCAAGGTCTTATAAAAGTGAAAGAGGGAGTACTATCAATTAATTAATGAAGAGTTATTTGAAAAAAAATCGAAATGGTACCCACGCTAACGTGGATTAGAGTGTGTGTCACATAATTAGTTATTTGAATTAGAGTGTGTGTCACGTAGTTAGTTATTTGAATTAGAGTGTGTGTCACGTGAAATACAAATTCATATGTATATGATGAACACCATGGTAGTGAGAAAACTTTTGGATGGATTCAAACATATGACCTACAAAATAGCACAACAAACTGAGTCAATGTCAACTTTTCGAAACTTAGTATGGCACGAATTCGAAATAATTACCCGTATGCCTGGTCCTCGGTTCAAATCTTATAATGTACACCGAATTGAAACATCGATATTAAGTCTCATACTATGTACATTCAAATGTTGTTTTTAGCCCCCCCCCCC